>NC_139682.1:48736461-48943961 GCF_964106915.1 Podarcis gaigeae
GGAACCCCTGCTATATAGTATATATTCAACACAAAAAACAGCGACAATTTGTTGTTGACAAAGGACAGCTGGACATATAAAGGGCCCCATTACCATTAGTAGCTTGGGGCCTCATCAAACCTAAATCCGGCCCTGCTGATTCTTCTAATGATATATATTGGAAATTTGTGTTTCTATAGCAGATTTCAAGCATGCAAATTCTCAACAATCATTACATCCCCTGTGTAGAGGAGGCCAGTATTTACTAAGGATGGTGAGTGGGATGAGGTAGTGCTCTGAGAAGTGGTGGCTGTGAAGCTATTTGGATCCCCTTTACGGACACTACCGTATTTTTCGCTCTATAACACGTACCTGACCATAACACGCACGTAGTTTTTAGAGAAGGAAAACAAGAAAAAATATATTCTAAATGAAACAGTGGATGTATGATTTTTGTGGTTCATGCTATGGCCACAGACATGTGATCTGACAGTGAGTTTGGAGTAACCCAATGCAAAAATCCTGAGGATCCTTTGTAACCACGTTTTAAGTGGGGAGGGAAGGAAAAGCACTCAAGGGACAAGGAGCATGTGTGGGGTACTGCTAATAATGAAGAAGAGGGGTATAAGGGGAGAAGGCTCCTCTCCTCTCCCGCTTTGCTCCTTTAAAGAAGCAGGCTCTCTGTCCCTCTCTCCTCCCCACTCAGCAGCTCTTCTCCCGCTTTGCTGTTTCAAAGCGAGCCACGGAGGAGGGAAGGAAGGGGAACCATGGATCCTCTGCTCACGACTGCAGCAGATCCCCCCCACGACCCGTAGGCATTCCCTTCATATCACGCACAGACATTTCCCCTTACTTTCTAGGAGGAAAAAAGTGAGTGTTATGGTGCAAAAAATACGGTATATCAGCACAGAGATAATGAAACAGAAGGTTGTTCTTAGATCCATATTCACTTAAAAGTGCAGATAATAGTTTGAATAGGGGATTCTTGTCTTAAAGAGCTCCATGCACACACACAAAACACACCATGCATTTAACACACACAGAGAGAAGAATCCTTATAACTGTGGCTTCCTCCTCACAGAGCTGCAATTCCCAGCACCCTTAACAATCTGCACTTCCCGGGATTCTGTGGGTGGGTGCTTTAAATCTATGCAGTCCCAAATTACTCAGGACCCCATTGACTATGAATATGTAATAATAAAGACACATTCAAATGAATTTTGGGAAGGGGAAAAACAAAACAAAAAATTAGCAAGCAATCTTGCTCAAATTATCCTTTTTATGCTGCCCCAGATTTTGTGTTCATGCTATCCCTCTGTGGCTTAGGCATAACAAAATATGATTGCAGGCTTCTTCTTCTTTTTTAAAAAAAGACTTACTTTTTTTTAGATTCCCTACTTTAAATGTAGGGATATTTGGTTCTATGCTTCTGAGATGGATGTATTTTAAAACTAAGATTCATGCTCACTCTTTTCTCTTAAAAATGGCTACTCTCAGAACTGATTTTGCAAACTCCTTACCAGAATCAGGCTGCAGTCCCCACTCCTTTACAGCTCCAGCTGACTTGCCCCCAAAGACATATGTCATTACTGGAATTGAGTACTGGGTTCTGTGTATTAAATAAATGCCACATTAATTCTTTTGCTTCAGCACTCTTTCCCTGATGAGCATGTCAGAAGCGAAAAGAGTGATGTCTCTATTGATACTCCCAATCGCCTATGAGGATGTAAGATGTACATAATTCCATCCATCTTAAAAGCACAAGCCGAGAGTGAAAAACCAATTGACTTACTTGGGGGAAATAAAGGTTTATCATTTTGTGGACAAGTAACTATGAACAAGAGAGAAAGTTCCTTCATCATTCTCCTCAGTCCAGAATCCAGTGTGTTAAACAGCTCTGGAAACAGCTCTGATCCTCTCTACCCCAGCAGCTATACTGTATAAGGCCACTCAGCTGACAAACAACATCCGAAAAAGATGTTTCACCTATGCACACTGGATACCCAAACATGAAAATCCATATATATTCCACCTCATTCTCACCTCATATATTCCATATATATTCCACCTCATTTGCATGCATGTGCAGCATGCAAATGCATTCTGATTACAGCAAGCTAAACATTTACTGCAACACTCTGCTCAACTGATTTATATCAACAAGGTGCTATTCCAAATCGTATACCGCTTTTCAGCAGCAACAAATAAAGTTTGAAAGTGGTTTCCATCATAAAATAAGATTCTATCCAAAGCAAGACTTAAAACTCATAAAAATCTAAACACAACTTTAATACTTTAAATCAGCTAAAGCAACAGCAAGATACGAAGAAGAAGAAGAAGAAGAAGAAGAAGAAGAAGAAGAAGAAGAAGAAGCTCCTCACAAATCTGTCAGATAAAAAATAAATGATATAGCTGTTTGTGAAAGGTTGCCAAAGAACATGCAGCCTTCCCCCAAGAGGGCATTCCACAATACTGCAGGCACATCAAAGAAAGCCCTGTTCCTATTTGTTGTTTAGTCATTTAGTCGTGTCAGACTCTTCGTGACCCCATGGACCAGAGCACGCCAGGCACTTCTGTCTTCCCGCAGTTTGGTCAAACTCATGCTGGTAGCTTCGAGAACACTATCCAGCCATCTATTGGATGTTCCTATTAGATGACAATTTAGCATGCAGTTCAGTAGTAGGGACATGGGTGGCGCTGTGGGTTAAACCACAGAGCCTAGGACTTGTCAATCAGAAGGTTGGCAGTTCGAATCCCTGCGACGGGGTGAGCTCCCGTTGCTCGGTCCCAGCTCCTGCCAACCTAGCAGTTTGAAAGCACGTCAAAGTGCAAGTAGATAACTAGGTACCACTCCGGCGGGAAGGTAAATGGCATTTCCATGCACTGCTCTGGTTCACCAGAAGCGGCTTAGTCATGCTGGCCACATGACCCGGAAGCTGTACGCTGGCTCCCTCGGCCAGTAAAGCAAGATGAGCACCGCAACCCCAGAGTCGGCCACGACTGGACCTAATGGTCAGGGGTCCCTTTACCTTTACAGTGGTACCTCGGGTTAAGTACTTAATTTGTTCCGGAGGTCCATTCTTAACCTGAAACTGTTCTTAACCTGAAGCACCACTTTAGCTAATGGGGCCTCCCACTGCTGCCGCGCCGCCGGAGCACGATTTCTGTTCTCATCCTGAAGCAAAGTTCTTAACCTGAAGCACTATTTCTGGGTTGGCGGAGTCTGTAACCTGAAGCGTATGTAACCTGAGGTACCACTGTACCTTTACCAGTAGTTTGGCCACACAGGTGGATCTAAAAGCTTTAGTTTTATGAGGCTGTATTTAACAAAAGTTGCACACAGACCTTCGAATTCTTATCCTAAAACCTCCAAGGTAGCATTTAGTGATATGGCCTGAGTTTATTTATCTCTCTGTGATATCAGAGGAGCTAGGGCAGTGCATACGCAGATGACAGATTCATTAACTAGAAGTTGGTGGGGAGGTGCAGACATGGGGAAACAAATCATGTTATGCAGTGAAAACATCCCTGTTGTGTACAGCAGGGAAAAAATGGGACTTGAAATGCAGTGGGGGGGGGGGTTGGACACACAACCTCAGTGGTTTCAAACTGCTAATAGGTACATAGCTGTAGTGCAGCTGAGTAATTTATTATTTGGGGTTAACACAAAATCCAAGTTGGACACAGATTTATCTCTCAAACAAGCATGAAGGTTGCTAAAAGAAAAACACACCTGGATAAAACTGAACAAAATGCTTTCAGACAACAAGATAAAGTGTAAAGCCTAAATATATTTTTCCTTTGTGTTTCTGACATAAGAATCTCACCTGCTTATCCTCCTAAATCCATCAATCCATGCCATACATACAGTACTTTTATAGAAGGCTCTCTTTTCAGGCATCAGTATTACACCTGCCTGGTCCTATCCTCCAGAGCAGGAGAAAACAAGTTTTCTCCATCTTCCATGTGACAACCCTTTAGATATTTGAAGATGGCCATAACATCTGCTGTGTCTCCTCTTTACTAGACAAAGCATACCAAATTCCTTCAACTGTTCCTCATAAGGCTTGGATTCCAGACCCTTTATCATCCTGGTTGCCCTCCTCTGCACACATTCCCACTTACATTGTGGCACCCAGAACTGGATACAGTATTTCAGGTGTGGTCTGACCAAGGCAGAATTAAGCAGTAGTATTACTTCCCTTGATCTGGACACTATTCTTCTGTTGATGCAGCCTAGAATAGCAGTAGGTTTTTTTGCTACTGCATCACACTGTTGACTTGTGTTAAGCTTGTGATCTTCTGAGACTCCTTGATCCTTTTCACATGTACTTGCAAGCCAGGTACCCCCCCCCCCCATCTTATATTTGTGTAGCTGGCTCTTCCCACCTAAGTGTAGAACCTTACATTTGTCCCTATTTAAATTCATTTTGTTACTTTTGGCCCAGTTCTCCAACCTGTTCAGATCATCTTGAATCCCTATTCTGTCTTCTGCAGCATTGGCTACTCCTTCCAGTTTGGTGACATCTGAAAATCTGATGAGTGTCCCTTCAGTACCTTGACCCAAGTCATTATAAAGATGTTGAACAACAATGAGGGATCTGCGGCATCCCTCTTGTCCCTTTTTTCCAGGATGACAAGGAACCATTAGCAAACACTCTTTGGGTTTGGTCAGTCAAGCAGCTACAAATCCACCTATAACAGTAGCTTCAACCAGCCCACATTTTACCAGCTTCTCCACAAGAATATCACTGGAGACTTTCTCAAAAGCCTTACTGAAATCAAGATACATGACATATATGCATTTCCCTGATCCACCAAGCTTGTAACTCTATCAGAAGCAGAAATGATTGATTTATATACTGCTTAATAATCATTTAAAAATCTCAATGTGGTTTACATAAAATGGTATACAATATTAATTAAAAATAGCAATAAAAGCAGACTTTTAAGGCAGTAGACAACATAAAGTTATCAAAATATAAATAAAATCAAGAGGTTTTTTAAAGGTAGACTTGCCTAAACAAAAAAGTTCTTAGCAAGTGCCAAAACATTGCAAAGAAGGCATCTGCCTAATATTAATAGGCAGGCAATGCCAGAATGTAAGTGCTGCTTCACTGAAAGATTGACTTCCGCCGCTTCTCTGCTCTCCCTCAGGGCAAGAAGCCCCGTTGTAGCAGCTGGAGGAGGGAGGAACCATTTCTGGGCACTAGATGGCGGCAGTTTCCAAACTGTTTCAAGTTCTCTTTGGGTAGCAACAACAGCTAGGAGAACATCTTAAGAACTATTTCTAAAGTTCCTTAACAGTTGCAACAGGTAGCAGACAAGAACAAAAAAACCACTTAAAGGTTTTATGTTCAAACAAGTGGTATATAATGGTTATTAATTAAAATAAATTAAAATAAAATAAATAAAATAATATTCTCCTCTGCCCCATCCCAGGAATACCCTAGAGCAGCACTACACTGAATACAATGTCTTTGCTCCTGAGCTTTTTGAACATGAGTCTTGCATCATGTCTCCTGCATTGCCTGCCACATGCTTAAGTTTATTCATGTTCCTCCGGTCCATCTCAGGTCTACCTAACAGCGTGTACCAACAATCTTCAACCTGCTTAGTATGGTCGAAGCAATGTCCTTGCTTTGCAAGAAGGATGAATACAGCTGCTAATGTGATTGCCAAGTGGGCCATGATTGTTGTGTGAATATAACTGCATCAATATGGCCTAATTTCCCCAGGGGCATTAAAAGAAGCTCTGCTGCTTAATCCTGCCCTTTCCTCCATTCTGACTCTGACCTTCCAAATCTGGTGGGGCCATCAGTAGATTTTAACTGATGAGTTTCTGGTGCTTCCTTTACAACGCAGCTCTTCAAATTTCCAGAGGGACCCATCCAGGGTGATGCCTAACAATTCATCATCGAATATTTCCGACAGAGAGTAGATGTTCACCTCACACTGTGAGGCGTCAAAGGCACCTTACTGAATTGCAGCTGAGCTTCAGATGATATAAAGGAGTTCTAGGAAGAACTGCATGAACGCAGAGAACTGACTAAACAATAGCATCTTCTGTTTTAGTGTGTGAAAAGCCAGACATGATCCATATGCACAGTAACAAAAATATTACTCCTCCCACAAGGATGCTCTCATTTGGTGCTGCAGCTATAGCTGGAAGCAGTTTTCTGTTATAACACTTTAGACTGTGTAGTATTTAAATAGTGCCTAGCGTGGTGGGACAGAGCTGTTCTCCCTTCCTTATTCTGACAAGGTGAGACAGGGTGGTGTCATTCTTCATTGTCTGCCTGTGTTTATTTGGCAAAAGTTTGCGCTCCTGTTCTCATATTGACAAGACTTCCATTTTCTGAAGCCTTCTTATCTCTAACAGCTTCCTTGACTCTTCATTAACCATTGTGGTAACCTCTTGGCCTTGGTGGTCCATTTCCTGATGTGAGGCATACATTCTAGGCCTGCAGTTGAAGAAAATGGCTCTGTTGCTATTACATCTAGTCAGGAGATAAGCTAATATAGCTTTTATGAAAACACATTTGCTTACACGAGCTGTTTAAATTGGCCTTTTGGTCCCATCTTCTTTTCGTGGTGGGCAATACATTTTCATTGGCTTATCCAATGTAGATGACTTACTGTTGCTGTTAGATAGAGCCTGAGCAGTTAAGGCTGCTTCCTGTAATTCACTTCATTAAGTCAGAAGCAAAGTGCTTTGAAATACATTGATGCTTCACTAAAATAAGTCTTTTCTTTACAATTGTGTCTATCACTGTGAGGAAGATATTGCTGTAGCAGAACTTGCCAAGGAATGATGCATCTATTTGATATAAGGAATAGGATGCTGGTCAGGAAGGTTCAGGTTGCAATCCTATTTATGCTTAACAATGAGTAAGTCCCAGTTGACTTCTGAGTAAACATGCAGAATACCTTCTTAGCCCCAAATTGTCTGGGTGGCCTTGGGCATGTTTTGTGAGCCTGTTAAAATGTGTGTCTGCCAAAGTGGATGGATGGATAGAATTTTAGATTTGGAAGGGTCCATGGTGATCATCTTTTAGATCCTCCTGCTCCTGTAGGATACAACAACAGCATCTCTTGAAGAATGCTATGTAACTTCTACTTAAATAGCACCAGCATAGATGCCACCACCATCTTCCAAAGCAGTTTGGTCCAGTGTCAAACACATCCTATTTAGGAAGGTTTTCCTCTCATTTAGCCAAGATCTGCTTCTCTGCATCTTCCACCCATTGGTTCTCATGCTGCCCTCTGGGGCAACCAAGAACAAATTCCCTTCATCTTCTGCCTGACAGCCCTTCAGATATTTGAAGACAGTTATCATATCCTCACTGGGGAGGGCATTCCGTAGTTGGGGTGCCACTACAGAAAAGGCCCTTTCTTCACTGCACCTCCCTCTCCCTCATTTCAACAGAACCTGTGCAGGACAACTTCCTAGAGGATTGTGCCCAGTCTTTCCACCCCTCACAGCTGAGAATACAGCTAGGTTTTATCTATTCTCATTTCCTTTTGCTGTAGATTCAAGCTCTGCAAAGCAAATAATTTTTTAAGCTTCTCTCAGACTCAAGCAGTGTTGTTGTTTTTCAGAAGCCACACTGAAAAAAATCACTGCAAGCCAGCAAGGTTCTTCTTCTCAGAAAGTAAATGTGCAGAGTCAAAGACAGATACAAATAGACTGCCAGTTACAGTAAATTCCCATCTTGTGTGTCAATAGATCCAGCCTTGTCAGATGAGAAAATTAAAATGTTATTGATCTGGGAAACTAAGCAAAGCTTTTGAGAAACTCTCTGTTTGAAAAATGCTCCTTGTTCTGCCTTGCCAGGGCAGGTGCCTGGTAGAAGAGGCACTGGGCAAAGTGTCCTTTGGGCACCCTTTTGGTCCCCCACCCCAGAGTCAGGTGTGGTGTGGATGATGCCACTGCTGCAGGCAAGTTTTCTCAGTAGAGCAAATGCCTCTTCTGAAGCAATTGATCTCATTCCACCACACACACAACACCCAGGCAGATCAGTGCCTTCATGTCACACGTGTGGACGTTCCAGAAGCAATTGGTTGGCCACTATTAGAAACAAGACTACATGGTGCTTTCTCTGAGCATGCAGGGCTCTTTTTTGTTCTCTTCCTCTTAAGGACTATTTTGTGGTGGGGAACCTTTTTTTGCCCTGAAAGCCACATTTATTTCTGGACAGCATTCTGAGGGCCGCATACTAGTGGTGGGAAGGGCCAGAGGCAAGAAGTGGGCAGAGCAATGAATGGCAATTTTACCTTTGTACAAGAAGCTAGATTATATGCACACTCTCACACCCCTCCATCCAGACAAGCAAAAGGTGTAATCACAGTTCAAGTTCACACTCTAGCTGGGCAAAAGCATGGGTGGGTGGGTGGGTGGGTGGGAGGGAGTAGGACCAGTGAGGGATGTGGCCTGAGGAAATTTCTGAGGGCCAGATGGACTGCCAGATGAACTATGCCCAGGCCTGATGTTCCTCACATTATTATTATTATTATTATTATTATTATTATTATTATTATTATTATTAATAATACCCCACCCTTCTGGCTGGGTTTCCCCAGCCACTCTGGGCGGCTTCCAGCAAAATATTAAAATACAATAGTCTATTAAACATTAAAAGCTTGCCTAAAAAGGGTTGTCTTCAGATGTCTTCTAAACGCCTGGTAGTTGTTTTTCTCTTTGACATCTGGTGGGAGGGAATTCCACAGGGTAGGTGCCTGTACTAAGAAGGCCCTCTGCCTGGTTCCCTGTAGCTTGGCTTCTTGCAGTCAGGGAACCGCCAGAAAGCCCTCGGTGCTGGACCTCAGTGTCCGAGCAGAACAATGTCCGAGCAGAACAATGGGGGTGGAGACGCTCCTTCAGGTATACTGGGCCGAGGCCATTTAGGGTGCTTTTCCAGTGCTTTTCTTCTAGGGGAAAAAAGTGCTGGTACTCCGTACCCTTGAGTACTCTCGGGGGGGGGGGGACTATATCTGTTTCTTTAATAGAATAGTGGCATCCTCCCTGTGGAACACTTTCCCTTCAGATGTCAAGGAGATAAGAATTACATAACTTTTAGAAGACATCTGAAGGCAACCCTGTATTGGGAAGTTTTTAATGTTTGATGCTTTATTATGTTTTGATATATGCTGTAATATATCAGGGTGGCTGGGGAAACCCAGCCAGATGGGCGGGGAATAATAATAATAATAAATGGAGAGAGACTGGATGAATGGTGTGTGTGTGTGTGTGTGTGTGTGTGCGCGCGCACACACACACACACACACACACACACACATTCATGCATGTATGTGAATTATCTCATTTGTGAATGACTAGAACACAACCTCCAAGGGTGGAGTCACATGCCTTTACAATCCATTGATCCCAGTTCATAAATTAAATGAAGGAAGTGTGGTTGCCAATGGGATGAGAAACCCTAACCACAGGACACAACACAGGCAACAGGTCAGCTTTGCCTCACAGGATGTACCTTTGTATTGCCACATTTGATTTCTGCTCACTTGCTGGGATAAGCTCTTATTTGCTTGGTTTCTTCGGTGGTTCACGGTAATTAACTCACAGCCATGCACCCTGGGATGGTATTGAAGCACCAGGGCAATCTAAAAAGTCCCATCTTCTAAATAATTACTGGTTCCCAGCAGAGAAAGTTGCTGATGCACTTTTAGAGAACTGGGTAATTAAACATGGCATATGTTCATCTAAATTAGGAACAGGAAATGTGCTTCCAGCTATATAGTTCAACTATCTAGCATATATTCCATTGGCGTCAAATCTATTGCTAAATTTCCAGTAGATTTCTAACTGCAATAAACATGAAAAGGCTTGACTATAAGCTCCATTCTGACATTTCCCCTTCTTCAAGCTAAACAGTTTTGATAGTTTTGTTTTCAGATTCCATCCATAGCCCTGGTCTCTCCATTTCAATTGTTAACAAACAAAGGAGTTCATTCTTTCCTTTCTTTTGAATTTCCTTTCTGTTTTGATTCGTTCTTTTACTTTGCTTCATGTTGCATTACTCTAATACCATTTTACAACACAAGCCCATGCAGAACTACATGGAATTAAGCCCCATTGAGTTCAATGGGCCATACTGCAAGGTAAGTAAAAGCAGGGTGTAAGATGTTCCTGCTAAACATCAGGAAAATCTTTCTGACAGTAAGAGCTGTTCAACAGTGGAACGGTCTCCCTTAGGAAGTTGTGCTTTTAAAGCAGAGGTTGGGTGGCCATCTGTCATGGATGCTTTAGCTGAGATTCCTGCATTGCAGGGGGTTAGACTAGAGATGATTCTTGGGGTCCCATCTACAATTCTAAGTTTCTATGATTTTATGACTTGATTGTAAAAAAAAAAAAAAACTTTCATAGAGATTTACAAATAAGATAAACAAATAAGGCTATATAAAATTACAAATGTTTAGTTTGACCCTCACCTAATCTAAGGTTAAATTGTTATAATTTAAATTTCGGCATATTTCTTTTCTTCCTCTAGCTTAATTTATTTTGTCTTTTGTAAATACACCATGTTACACAATATATTAGATTACAAGCCCATCTAGGCAAGACCTATTTTCCTTAGGCTTTTATCTTTTAGGTGCTCAATAAATTATGAACATTGGTATTAAACACATCAGTTTCAACTGAGTTATCTTTAAAGAATTATGCTGAGTGCATCAGACTCCTTCATGCATTGCTTTATACCCATATAGCTGGTTGGTCTAGTAAGCATATTAAACGAGGATTTCCCTGACATATTACCATTTCCTAATTACTTTGAAGTAAGACTTGGAACTTGCCTTATCAATCACAAACTGAGTGATACACCATATTACACAGTGTCTGGTGATCTTCTGAGGAGTCCTGCATACCTGAACATTTTCTTAGTGTATATTAATATGCAGCTCCCAACCCAATCAAAGAAATTGAATGGAGCAATTTTTACCCCCACAATTTATAGACGGTTTGCCCTTTAAGGATCTGAGTTCAATACAAGGAGGTAGAACCTGGTAGAAGTAGTCTGGGGGCAGGGGTTCAGAAAGAGGCTATGTCAGAGCAGGCTTCAGGACCATGGATAGCTGTATTGGAGCTATCCATTGTCCTGCAACTCCTGATTCATCTTGCTTTGTGGCATCTGGCATCCAACCAGAATACACCACTTTTCTTATGTTCTTATTGACTCACTAGGGTTCAAACTATCGCATCATGTTCTGCGATTCTTTCCTTCACATTTTAAAGCTAAAGTAGCCTGTGGCGGGCCAAGTCTCCTCTTTCAGAGGACAGAGTGGGGATGGAGGAGAAAGTTGATGGAGGGAAAGACAGGAGAAAAAGAGAAGAGGAGGAAGAAAAGAAGGAGAAAGACAATCATATGTGCTGAAAACAAATTAAGCACATCTCTTGGTGTAGGTGGGTGTAAATGGTGGGCACTGGTTATGAAAAAGATAGAGCCTAATGCAATAGAAGGACAGGATTGTTGTCAATGATTATGGTGAAGGTGGGAAGGAGAAGAATGAGAACAACTATAGCAGCAACAGCCTCTACAGATCCAGGATCACACTGGAGGATTTCAGTGCTGGCAAAAAGCAAGTAAGGTTAGTTGAAAATAAATGTCACCCTAAGGCAAATGCCAGGAAGATTAATAGGAGGAGTCTAGGGGCTCCTGGTTTATAATTCTAATTCTAATTATAATTCCTGACTCATCAGGATGCTGCAATATAAATACATCAGTGGTTTATTTATTACCTATTCTGACTTAAGCAGATAGGTGGGTACTCACAAATGACTTATAATAAAACGGAAACATTTCTCTCCACAGTTAACTAATTTGTGCTTGCAATGCTCTTGCACATAGTCAAGCCATACTTTGCATGTTATTCTGCCATCGGACCTTGGAACCCTGTGGACGAGTTGCTCTTTTTTCACATTTATCCTGCTTTTGGCATATGTGCCATGTTCATTTGCCATGAGAAGATGCTGTTGTTTTGCTTGCTGCTGATCGATGCTTTGGGGTCCCTTGAGAAATCCTCTTTACTGTGCAGTCATGATGATTTATGCAGCTGATGGTGTCAGGGATGTTATACAGCATTCTGCTTTCAATATTGCCTGTAAAGGTTTTGGGGTGAACATATTGCTTCATTGCCAATCACTGCATGTCCCATAACGTCCTGCTAAAATCCTGCAGCTTTTTTTACTAAAAATGTGCCAGGATTTTCTTGTCCCACTTTGGTTGCATCACAGTGCAGGGGTGCACCTCCAGATGACATGATATACTGCAGAAAACACCGGCAAAACAAAACTCCATTCTGGAGGGGCCCTTACACATTGAGTTCTGACTTCTGCTTATTAAATGGGAGGCAACTTCTAGTGTTAGCTTAGTGACTATCCACAAATACCATGAAAGGCACTTTACTTTAAGAAAGTTGCTCAGGTGAGCATGAACTCCCCTTCTTATCTCAGACAGCAGTGAGCCCCACCTTCAGGCATATAAAGTGCTTCTCACAATTAGGGCCAAATTAGATGTAACATCAAATGCATTTAATACAAAGATGCATCATTGTATTTCATGATTACTTTTTAAATAAATATATATATATAAATACTACACCTGGGGAATGCTCTCTGAAAACTATCAGAATCACAGCAGATAGAAAGGCAAAATACAACTTTTAAATGGCTGTTTGCATTGGTGCCAAAAGGGTATTTCCTCCCAATGGAAATAGCAGTTTCAGACAAGCAATTTTAGTTTGGACTGAAGCTGCAATTCTGATAATTAGCAACAACCACCCCCAAAACTTTGTGTGCATTTTTACAAAGAGCTGTTCATGGTGAATGCAGAAGGGCAAGATGATGGCACCCTTCCCCCATTTCTGCTGCATTGGCAGTTGAACTTCAATATTAGTTATGAACAGCCAATGAGGACAAAATGGGGCACATGAGTTCTGAGCACATGTTAATTTATACATAGAGATTCAAATTCAGAAACAAACACTAGAATCTAACTGGAAATGCACTGCATCTCACCACAGTGGGAAAGACTGGGACCAGGGGGCTTTTGATGTGTGTTTGCTGTCCAGGTGCTGACTTATGATGGGCAACTTAAAGGCCCCTGAAGCTCTCCCATCTGATGCCTCTTTCTCATGAAGTTGGACAGAGCCCTTCAAAAAGAGAGCTGTTGTTTCTAAAGTAATAATTTGGATGGCCTAGTTACAGTATCTAGTGTGGCCAGCAAATCTCAAGGGAGAACATGAACTGGGTAGTCCAAGAGCACATGCGATTTCTGTGCTTTATTGTCGTTGTTGCAACAAACAATGCAAACTTAGTAGCAGTGGGCTGAGAGGGGTCCCTTCCTTCTTAACTTACCTAGGTAGTTTGCAGGCTGCTTCCCTCATATAGAAGTGCAGCTAGGAAAGAAGAACAGATGAGAAAATGGTGAACACCTCCCTTTCACCCCAAGTAGCTGATGGCAAAGGCAGAAATTAGCAGAGAAAGGACAATCCCCTGCACCCAGTTAAACTCTGGGTCATTAAATGTGTCTGCATGAACTGCATTTAATACAAAGATGCATCATTGTATTTCATGATTACTATATATATATATATATATATATATATATATATATATATATATATACACACACACACACACACACACACACACTACACCTGGGGAATGCTCTCTGAAAACTATCAGAATCACAGCAGATAGAAAGGGAAAATACAACTTTAAAATGGCTGTCATGGCAAATGTTTGCCACCTTAAACTCCTTGGAGGACCCTTTGAGATCTAAAGGTAATGATAATAGGTGATAATAAATTGGTAAATTCATACAAATGGATAATTAAAGCCACAGGACTTCAACATCTTGTAAATCCACCAACATTACATTAAAAATAAAGCAATCTTAAAAATGACGTGTGATTAAATTCCACGTGCAATAAATCTTTCAAAGCCCCCAGACTGCTGTCATCATCGTCCTCCTGTTTTGCTATGTTATGGATACGAGCCTTGTCTGTGGTATCGGGGATCATCATAGCAAGTCTCACATCAGTAAAAGAGATTGAAAGGGGCTGAGAAGATGTTAAATAGAGAGGCAGGAGAGAGGGGTGTGATCAGCTCTCGTTGAGAACCTAACAAGGCAGGAGGGAGAAGAGGGACTGGCAACACCACAGTGCAGCCGTGACATGAAAGAGAGGCTGTGAAGAGGAGGAAAAAGACAAGGATCTCCTTATTCTTTCAAGCACCATGAAAATAACTATCCAAATCATGTGCATCTTTCTGTTGATAACCTTGTATGAGTGTGCAGTAATCACAGGGGTAAGTTGTTCTTTTCTTTCTATTTCGCTCGTCTGATTCTAATTGTGGCAGAAGGTCTGGCTGGGATGTGTGGAAACTTGTGCCCCATTTGCTAGGAAGATGGGAGCATGATTTTGGCAAGTGTGGGTCAGAAGCAAACTAGAAGCCTGTTCTCCAGAGCAAGAGTCTTCTTGGCAGAAGCCCCAAATCTGCATTTTAAAAACTAGAATTGCTATCATTTAAGGTCACAGCAATACTTACAGTAGCAATTAGAAAGTTGTGTTACCTTCTATTGTCAGCTGATATAAATGGCCATGCTTGATTCAGATTTGGGCTCCGCTACTTAGGTCTAACCACTGCACTGGTAAAGTTGATGGGGCAAGACTGACGGAAAGAAGTGGACTGTGATTTGCATGTTAATATGTTTAGAGCCAGGGTGGAAGAAATGAAGGGATGGCTTTCATTTTTTAATATGACAGTAAAAATGTTACTTTACCCTTTATTAAGGACATAGATCCATTTAATGCAACTTCAGGCTGAAAGAGAGAAAAAACACACAAATCGCACCCTGCAAAATGACAACAAAAGAAATCAAATATCAAAAGAAAAGGACAAGAGTGACACAAAGTATTTAAATAATTTAAGGCTTGCTGTATTTTCAGCTTCACAAAGCTCCAGGTCCTGGAGTCATGGAACTGGGTGCAAATATTTTGCTTGAACTTATATTAAAGTTGGGGGGGCGGTTTGGAAAAATATTCGTGATCATAGAGGAGGGTGGGGAATTAAAATGTGACCCTAACCCATTTATGTAATGGTTCAAGAGTTTAGTGTGCAAGCTAAATGAATGTCAAATTATTTTTCATCTTAATTTTTAAAAACAACAATGCTAAATTTGAGTAGCAATACTGAATAGTAAGAATTGTATTTTTTGGTCTGTGATGCAGAATAGTTCTCTAAATGTTCACTATAAACACAAGCTTAATTATTGAAATGCTTTTCTTCCTTGATAGTGGGTGGAATCACACTAAATCAATTCAGAGCAAACCTATAAAAATTAATGGACCTAAGTTATGTCCATTACTTTCAGTAGGTCTACTTGAAGTAGAACTAACATTGGATACATAGTTTTTGCCACTCAATATTACTGATTCTGTCAAAATTGTTTATTTCCAATATAGAATTTCCTACACAAAATGATGAGAAAACTCCCCCCCCCCCCAAATGCTGCTGTTTCACAACTTAAAGTAGCTTTAAAATGCCTATTATTACCAGAGCTGGTGCAAATTTTATATTTAAAGTATATTTTAACACCTAATTAATACCTCCATGTGTTAATTAAGGCCTTTATAGAAGATTGCAGCAGTTTATTCTGTGTTTAGAAAAATGGCAAAGGGAGCCCCAGAGATGTTTCATAAGTTTCAGTACTGCATGTTACACCATTCATGTGAGAAGAGCACTTGCGTGAACAGCTATTTCCACACAGCAGCTGATTTCTACATCAGCTCTAAGACGAAATTTTGTTTGTGGTTGAACAAGGGCTGTAGGTCAATGGTAGATTGTCTGCTTTGCACGCAAAGGGTTGCAGGTTCAATCCCCAGCATCTCCAAGTACGGCTTGGGAGAAATCTCTGCCTGCAATCCCGGAGAGCAGATGCCAGCCAGTGTTGAGAATACTAAGCTAGATAGAGCAATGGTCTGATGCAATATAAGGCAGCTTCCTATGAAGCTGCTGGGAAATCTCTTTAGAACTAAGGACTGCTTAAGTGTTTATATATATATAGCAGTGGCTTTCTAAAGATGGTGTAGAGGTGGCAGAAAAGCCATTTGATAAAATAGCAACAAAGCATTAATAAGGTGGCTTTCTAACGCTCAAGGCAGCTTGTGCTAAAATTGATGTAAAAGCACAGCATGGAAACTAGGCAGAGTAACCACTCAAGCATTTCAATGCATATATAAGTGAAAATAGTGTATAAAAGCACCATATTATGGGAAATTTCTTTGCAAAAATGTGTAACTATCAGTGGGATTCGCCTAAGGAGTCCCATCAGCTGATGCAAGGACTTCCACTTCTTCAATGGACAAAAATATTACGCGGTTTGGAGTAGCCTGTTCTTTTGAGAAAAAAACAGTATTCTTCTGTGAAAAATAAAGTTGCTTCCAAAGATACGGAGCACTTATTTAAATGTGGCATGGAATTTTTTGTGATATAAATGCTTTTAAATAACTTCATAAATGCTATTCTATATAGGTCTAAAACAAGCAGAACTCAGATTAATTCCAAGTCAAGTGTCAAGTATCACTGTTTCGTCAACACTCCATCACAATCGTCTTCCCCAGCCCCCCAAACAAGGATGAAACTGTCAAACTTCATATTCTAATAACTGGGTTGTGGTAGTTTCATTATTGATGGGTTACTTCCTGTTCCTTAAATAATTCTGATGGCTTCAATGTGATGTCTCATGAATAAGCATGGCAGAACTTGATTTTTATTTGTGTGGCATTTCCTTGAATAAGACTGATACTTATTTTCCTCATCTTTACTTAATTTAAACTATTTGAATTTTAACAGATGCAGCAAATTGCATTATTACGTATTTGTCCTGACTTTTATCTATTTAAATTGTCACAGCTGTGTGAGTGAGTCAGATGGTTTTTGAATGACAGTGGAAGTAGATGTTTTAAAAAGATCAACCCACTTTAGGGCTACATCTATAAACCAATAACCATTTTTTTTAAAAAAATATGCAAGGTTATAGCTAGAAGGGATCTTATGACATATTATCCAATGGAGTGCTCAATGGCAAGATCCATTATGTCCACCCCACCTTTCAGAGGGTGGAATCCAATGTAGCACTGAGTCTCTCCTTCACTCCTTAGCAAACCGTCTCATAACACTATCTAAGGCTACTCTTCCTGAATCCCCAAATGGTTTTAGAGCTTCTAGGGGGACAATGGACACAATTTTCACCACTTGATTACTTCAAGAAAAATGCAGAGAGCAAAACCTACCCCTGTATATGGCATTTATTGACCTGACTAAGGCCTTTGACACTGTAAATCGCAATGCCCTGTGGACTGTCCTTCTGAAAATGAGCTGCCCAGATAAATTTGTGAGCATCCTTCAGCTCCTCCATGTTAATATCACAGCAACAATCCTAGCCACTTTCTGGATGTTCCCACAATGCCACAGAGAGATGCTACATGCTGGGGAAAATAGAAACAATGGGCAGCTCACAGGCACCCACCACAGATTGCTGCAATGCTGTTGCTGTTGCCTTCAGGAAAGGAGCTACTGGAGAAGGCACACTGTGAGGCACTTTATCAGAAAGTCCCTTACCCTTGGTTCCAGCCTTGCCTAAATGTTACTACTGCTTACACAAAAACCTGTGCCCCTATAATCACCACCAACATGGCTACTCTTCCTACTCTGCAATGTCTCCGAGACATAATGGTTTTCTTTCTATCCTAAAAAGCTCTTCACCGGAGATGAGCACCACACCTTTAAATTTCCTAGATACAATTGCACCTCCAGACAAGTCAGTTTGCTGCCAGGAATAGTACTTTCCTCCATGTTGCTAATTCATACTACTGTGGTGCATCTTTCTTCTAGGCCTGTGAAAGGGACCTCCAGTGTGGAGTTGGGACATGCTGCGCCATCAGCTTGTGGCTCCGGGGGCTCCGGATGTGCACGCCATTAGGGCAAGAGGGAGATGAATGCCACCCCATCAGTCATAAGGTATTTGCAAGTGGCCATGGCCCACAAACCAACATCCTTTGATTTTAATGTTCTTAATGACAGGTGGTGCACTTTAAAAAAAAAAAAAAGCAGATGGAGGGGAGTATATTTGGACAGGGTGCTGCCATGCCTGAAGGGGTGTGGAATGTCTCTGAGCAGTGGTTGGCTTGTCTGTCTGCTTGTCTTCAGGCATGGAGGCAAGGACAGAGTGAAGACAGAATAGGGACAGAAGGAGAGGGACATGATACATCTGATGTGGTTGCTTTCTGTCTGATCTTTGTACATGTCTGCTGGCTAGTATTAGAGTCCAACTTGTAGTATTTGTAGATGTCTATTTGTACTCATATTTGCAGTTTAGTCCAGTGAATAGCTTTTGAGATGTAATAGTTAATTGCTTCCACCCCTTGAACCAGATCTGGCTGTGGACCTGGGAGTTCTAGCAAAAACACAAAGTAGATTCCACAAGTCTGCCCAGCTCTGTTCTAAAGCATTTACCTTGGGTTTCAATGACAGCATATTATTAACATTCTTCATTTTGTGTTTTCTCTGAAAGGTCCCTTTCTTTGGAAAACGGCAACATCATACCTGTCCGTGTTTGCCAAACTTCATATGCTCCAAATTCATTGATGGTCGATACCGATGTTCAATAGACTTCAAGAGCATGGACTTTTAATGGAAAGGAAAGCTGCATAGTCCTTCCTAATCTGCAGTGCATATTAAACACATCCTTATGTCTTTGACATCCTATGAGAACAATTCAGTGTCCATTCACACAAGCATTGTCTATTGACATTAATGGAGTCAGTGATTTATCAACACACAAGAATTGTTTTCACAAATGAATCAGGGGAGATTTTAGAATATAATTGATTAATTGAAATAAGTTTGGGGAATGGCTGTTTGCACTCCATCCTAAAAAGGCTGTTGATCAGTTGGGTTTGTCCAGAGCAGACTCTCCAACCCTACACATGTTTCAGACTACATCCCCCATCAGCCTCAGCCACTGGTTTTTAAAGGTTTTCACCTGCCACTCTGAGTATGTGTGCGTGTGAGAAAAAATCAAATCAGGATTGCAATATGGGAGGTTCAAACTTTCCCCCCTATAGATTTCCTCCAATAAAATCCCCTCTGCAACTGCCAGCTGCCCTGTAGGACAAAACCTGTAGGTACGTTCCTCTAGTACTGTGGTCTTGGTTATTTGGTTATATTTCTTCCTCCTCCTCGTCCATGACTGCTATTAAATCTTTAAAGTTCAAAGTCCCATCTAGTTTAGCCCTGCCCCAGTTTTCATTATTAAGGCCTGAATAAGTATTATAAGTTTTTCTGCTATTGGGTGAGCTCTGCAGTTGACATGCACCCCTCTACTGACACACACACACACACACACACACACACACACACACACACACGGAGAGAGGGAGAGAGAGAGAGAGAGTGCTGTATTCTTCCAGTACCAGTTTCCAGGCTTCCATATGCTCTGGACATATGCTTTTTATCTTGACTCAATTTGACAATGTGTACATACATCGAAAAATGGGCTGAACGTGAATTCCTAGCAGGCTCACTGCTGAAGATGTGTATATCCGAATCGCAGCCTCAAGAACATTGCTTTGACTGTGGATTGAAGCCCAGAATTACGGGGCCTGAATATGCCATATAATACGGAATGTTTCTCTGTAATGTGTACATTTGTTTTTTTTAACCATCAAGTGTGCTGTATTGTACTTTGAATTATTTTCCTGCAGTCATTCATAATATTATATATGTATGGAACTTCTGTCTTGTTGTGAAATTGTGGTGTTTTGGGAACTCTTTGGCTGGAGCCAGAGGTTCAAAGCCTTTTCATAGATGCTTGAAAAAGAGGCCACTTCTCACGACACGGACAATTCTCCTACTTTTGCCACTGATAAATAGGTTTTACTGTTTTTGTACAGCTTCAGATACCTGTTTCACCAATAGGACAAAAAGGAAATTGTGCGAATGCACTATGGGAAGAAGACCCTGCAGGATCAGGCCAATGGCCCATCTAGTCCAACATCCTGTTCTCTCAATAGCCAACCAGATGCTTGTGGGAAGCCTGCAAGCAGGAACTGAGCACTCTTCCCACCTGCAATTCTGAGCAACAGGTATTTAGAGGCATGGGGTGTCTGTCAGTGGCAGTAGAATATGACTATCATGGCTAGTAGCAATTGGTAGCCTTGTCCTCTATGAATTTGTCTACTGCTGTGCTGGTTGGCCCTGCTATCACCCCTGTCTGCAATATGGATAAAACAGGGACTGAGATTGAACTAGTCTCTTACACAGAAGTCTAAATGGCCCATGTGCCTATGTTTATGGCCTATAGATATCCCTGTTGTCTATCCCTCTGGCAAGCCTGGGTTCACGTTTCACCCTGTCCTTGGGCAGGTCTCCATTTTTCACTTGGCTCCCCATCTGTAAAATGTGAATAATAGTGGTGTTCCTCACATTATCATTTTGAATGTGACAACTTTGCACATTTAAAATATCATGCAATAAACCCCCCTCCATGTGCCAGACAATGAGAGGTTTGTGCAAGAGGCGATGGCCTGCTAAATGAATTCATACTTGCCACGTACAACATCCTAAAAAGGTTGCTTTGTAGAAAAGGTGACCTACAGAGCTCTTTATTTATTCACTAAGATAAAGTTGGTAACTAATGTGTTTTGACTCATTTAAGTACTTCAGTGTCAAATTCAAATGCCCTGTTGCATCATGACAACTCACGCACAAATCTAATAAGGGAAATATGCAATAAAATTGAATTGAGGAAATAGAACAAGAGAATAGGGAGCCCTGTTGCATCAGGCCAAATGTTTGTCTAGTGCAAATGCCTATCTTGTACCAAGTTGAAGACTAAAAGTGCAAGAAGAGGGAGGATAATCCCATTGCATGGACAGAAATCCTTGTACTGATGGGACAAAGGATATGGATATCACCCATAGTTTTTGCTCTGCCATTCTGTGAGGGCACTGGCAATGAAAAGTAAGTATTCACCAAACATCAGATCGCAATCCCTAAAAGCTGCTGAGATTTAAACAATCTATCCAGCTGTGGGGCACAGCTGTGCAGGACGAAATACCCTTCTGGTGTTAAGAACGTCAGAGCAGCCCTGCTGAATCAGACCAAAGACCTATTTTTAGTCCAGCATCCTGTTTTTCACAATGACAAACCAGATGCCTATGTGAATCACAAACAGTAGCGTGATCCCGTTACTGATATTCATCAGAGTAATTATGTCAACCATAAGCATGTGATAGAATTTTTTAGGAGGCTGTATCATAGAGATGAGCATCATAACTCTGATAACTGCAGGTAATGTGTAGTCATCAAGACTAGTAGCCACTGATAGCCAATCACTTTATCCTCCAAGAAGTCATCTAAACTGGTGGCCCTGAGCACATCTTGTGATAGGAAATTTCATAAACTATGCATTTTTTTATCCAGAAATTAAGACAGATTAGAATCACTGTGTTCATTCACACAACATTTAAAAAAGATGTTCAATCATACAATATTTGTCACAAAATGCAGTTACAAAATGGCAAGCAAAACTGGCAGAGTTGTGCAGGGGTCACATGCAATATCTAACACTAGTCACTGGAACTCCTGTAACCACATTCCACACTGCAATGAATGCGCTAACAAGAGAAGGGACCTCATTTTCCTATCAACATTGAAGTCTTGCATGCTCTGAAGATGTGATATTATTGCACCAGAAGATCAAATTGAATGGAATATTTGAGAAATGAGAAGCATTACTACATATTTTGCATTAAAACGGGCCATCCATACCAATAATGTTTCTGGAGTGCAAACAGGTGCTAGTGGAGAACTTCCATCTGACTGGTATTCAGAATTAGTTGGAGCCACATCATGGCATGAAAAATGTCAGTAACAAACAACCTGTATGAGGTGAATGTTGTTGGAGGACAGATAAATAGCTGGAAATTCTTTTTTTATGTCACTCTCAAACAACAGGAATGTTCAGATATTGGAGGAGCAATGGAGGAATAAAGGTTGGGAGGAGACAGGTCTATATATTTGCATACACTTGAATGAATTAATACAAATATTATTTATTTGCGTAGCAGAAGACATTACAAAAAGCAAAATACATAAAACAGAATCACATACCTTATACAGTTAAAATAATTATTAAAATCAGGCAATCTGTCAGGTAAGAGTTTGCTCTCTTGAAGAATGTAGCTTATCTCTACAATTTTTTTTCCTTAAAATTGCTGCTCTAAAGGCAAAACAAGCCACTTTCTCAGGGGTGCAGAGTGACTTTTGTCCTTTCAGAATTTTTAGTTTTTCTTGCACTGCCAATTGACTTAAAATTTTCAAGAGTCTTCTTAACCCTTGTTGTGTTTGAGATAATTGAATAGCACACACTTGAAAGACATTTACCCATCAGGCTTGGACTTTAACATCTTGGAAGTAGAGCAGAATTCAGGATGTTGTGCAGAAGTTCATCACAAGACATTCAGATTAGGTGCAAATCCATGAGAAAGAATTGGTTCAGATATACCCTAACACACATCTAGGGACACGGGTAGCACTGTGGTCCAAACCACTGATCCTCTTGGGCTTGCTGATCAGAAGGTCGGCAGTTTGAATCCCCATGACAGGGTGAGCTCCCGTTGCTTTGACCCAGCTTTTACCAACCTACCAGCACAAGTAGATAAATAGGTACTACTGTGGCGGGAAGGTAAACAGTGTTCTGTCACACCAGAAGCGGTTTAGTCATGCTGGCCACATGATCCGGAAAGCTGTCTCCAGACAAACACTGGCTCCCTTAGCCTGAAAAGCGAGATGAGTGCTGCAACCCCATAATTGCCTTTGACTGGACTTAAACATCCAGGGATCCTTTACCTTCACCGTTTACCTAGCATGCACCTGCAAAGGTATTGAGAAGCTTATCTCATTCCATTTTGAGCAGCTTATCAAATTTCCATTACAATGCTTAGTCCAATAGCAGTGTTAAATATGTACATTCGTTATTAATAAGAAATCAAAGTGATTCTGCTCAAATATACGTGTTGAGGACCTCAGATAAGAGTGGTAAATTTGCTCTTTGGACATACAATGCCTGTAGATATACCCATCAAGGGCACGAGAACATTCGTTGATATAATGTAGGTGGACTAATAGCTTATATCTGTATAAGGTAGTTTTCTCTGTTCCTAAATGGCTGGCTGCCTCTACCCCTTCCATTTTGCCCCTGTAAATTTGCTGCTGTCACAGGAGAAGTTGGAAGGTACAAATTTCACTGTGTGGAGGAAATTGCACCTTTTTCCTGTTTTGTTTTCACTGCTGTTATTTTTCCACAACGTCTTCTGATGAACCCAGTAACCCATCACCCTTAAGGAAATGACAACTCCCAAAATAAGATTGATTCATTTCTTTTTGTGCAATTTCAGGTCCTTCCTGGCATCCACCCCCCCCCCATTTTTTTCTCTTCTTTTGAAATTTATGATGATTTGTGCTCATGTGCTTTTGAGGTGGTCACACGTGGTCCTGATTTTAATTATGTCTGCACGTGAAAAAAGTTCTGGAGTGCCACAGTGCTTCATTTGCAAGCAGTGCATATTCTGAAATCGTTTACACAAAAATAGATAAATAGAATAAGACCACCACTAATGCACTGTTGTTGTGTCAATAATTTGTTGTGTTATACACCTGCAAGAAATGATGGCACCACATTTTCTTGTGTTTTTTGTCCCAGAGTCAGTTCTACTAAATCCTTTCATTTTTCTATTTTTTCATAGCAAAAGCTATTTTTACTGACCATACAGATCCCCAGAATCTCCAGATAAAATCTTTCTCATGGTTAATCTAGCAGCTAAGTAAAAAGAAATGCAATCAACAGAACTTTCATAAAACCTACCTGCACCAAAACTATACTCCCCCCTGAAAATATAAAACATTGATCAAGTTCATGTAAACTGGAACAGGCCTGCATTTATTTATCACTAGTAGATTATAAGGGAATCCTAGTGAAAAATCAGAATAGGAATTTCGAGCCTGGGTGTAGGAGGAAGTTTGGCACCTGGAGGCTTGATGAAGACTGGAATCAAGGTTTGGGGGGAGAAGAATATTTCTAGGCATTCCTTGTCCTTGGCAGTACTTAACAACATTGGAAAGTAGCCTGTGGCTGCTCACTGAGACAATGTATATGTCATGTATATCTGTTACACCCCTGTTGTAAATATATTTATTTGAAGTAAATCGTCTTGATTTAAATTGAAGTTATTCCCAAGGATGCAGCTTTTTCAAGCATCAGGGGCCTGGAGGTCATGGAAGACTGGGAAGCTAACATTTAAAGCCAGAAGTCTAGCCTGATAGGTAAGGACAGAACTGCTAAAATTAATGGCATGCATAGTTTTGACTGGAAAATAATAGGCTTCTGCCTTTGTTGTGGCTCTTTATTAACCTGAAAGTTAAATGTATGAATCCTGACAATGAAGTTCAGATCCCCATAGCTCTTGAGCCTCCAAAGAATAAACAGCATGCCTTAACAATATGCAAAATTACTGAGATTTTGATCAGACGGTCCAAATGAATCTCATTGCGTACCACTGATCCACTAACAATTCTTCCTGTATCTTAATCACCTGCCCAGGAGGACTTCAGTCCTCCTGCTGAATCAGCATCTCCTTTGCTGGAACACTATCCCCACAAGTGTCTGGGAAAGTGCAGGAGCTCATTCTGATTTCTAGGGGACTCTCTAGAGCATAAACAGAGTTGTAAAGGACTCCTTCAGTAGAGGCTTTGTGGTGGTACTACTCCAATATTTTACTAATGGATCACTCCATGGAGCAGAAAATAAAAAATAAAAATGAAAACAGGTATAGTGCTACAGACATCTTGCTTCTATGAAAGGTTCCTTTCAATCTTGCTTCCATCTTTTTGTTGCATTCCTTCCCCGCTGTGGGGTGTCTTTCTGTTTGTTGACTGCAGAACAGGGCAAGTAATGTGAGCAAAATGCTCATTAAGAACTCAAGAGCATAGCCATAGCTGGTTTTGCTTCTGACTCCTCTCCCAACACTTTCTGCAGTAGGGAGGACCATAACACGCCTTGCCTTCTGCCACAGGGAAAAGGCAGGTGACCCAAATGCAAGAATACATTCTGTACTCCAGTCCTCAACCATGATATGTTTCATATACTCGATGACACTTAAGTTCAGGTCATTACAGGGAGGAGGGTTTTTGCTTTGCTTTACTTTGCTTTTGCTTTATTACATATTTTGTGTTGTTATTTTCTATTTATATGTTGTGAATTGCACTGTGATATTTGAATGAAGGGTGGTATACAAATTTAAATGATAAGCTGTTTAATACAGAGTCAAGGGACGCGGGTGGCGCTGTGGGTTAAACCACAGAGCCTAGGACCTGCCGACCAGAAGGTCGGCGGTTCGAATCCCTGCAATGGCGTGAGCTCCCATTGCTTGGTCCCTGCTCCTGCCAACCTAGCAGTTTGAAAGCACGTCAAAGTGCAAGTAGATAAATAGGTACTGCTCCGGCAGGAAGGTAAACGGTGTTTCCGTGTGCTGCTCTGGTTCACCAGAAGTGGCTTAGTCATGATGGCCACATGACCCAGAAGCTGTACCCTGGCTCCCTCGGCCAATAAAGTGAGATGAGCACCACAACCCCAGTCGGCCATGACTGGACCTAATGGTCAGGGGTCCCTTTACCTTTAATACAGAGTGAGACCACTGATCCCTCTAGCTCAGCATAGCATATGCTGACTGTCATCAGTTCTCCAGAATTTCAGACAGGAGATGAAACCAGAATGCATTGCAACACATTCACTGACTTCATTGATATTTATATTTACACTATTATATGCTGGATGTATAACTTCCTTTTTCATCGTGTTTACAAAGCAAGGTGACTGTTCACTTCTCGTTTCCAAGTATGGGCTGGACTTTCTGTGATGAAATATGATCTTTAGATGACGGTGGGCACTTCTCAAGCAGCTATAAAATAACGAAGTTTCCTCAACAAGCAGCAGAAAAACTAGAGCAGACCCACTGGACAAGCAGGATGAAGTACCTTGCAGTTCTCTTCACCATTGTTGCTCTCTCCGAATGTCTCGTTAAGTAAGTTATCGTTTTGTTGCTGATATTTACTCTTCTGACAGCTATACTTTCTGATTAACTAATGAAGAGGAGAGGGAGTGTGAATTATAACTTCAAATCTTAAATAATTTTTCAGATATAGACACATATATAAACACATACACACAACTGAGAGGAGATTAGTAAATGTAAAATGGTACTCTGGCAGCAATTACAAGGGTAGAAGCACATAGACTCACTGAAGAAAGCATGGCTAATGTCTAATTTGAGATGGAAGAATATTTTGGGGCATTTGTGTGTGTGCTTTTTTATCCCTTGCCTTCAGTAGCGCAGTAACAGGATGATGCTCAGCACCTGAAGCTCACCACAGCATCTCTGAAGTGACAAGAGAAAGTGGAATTGTCAAACTGTTCTTTGTAATCAGCAATTACAGGACCCAATAGTACACTTTGAAGTGCTGCTGACACTAATTGAAACAAAAGGAGTCTTTAAAAATGGGCTGCAAAGAATTCATTTTATGTCAGTCAAATATTAAACACCCTACACACCTACAGTTGTTTTTCTTTCAGCTATCTTCCTTAGAGGAATTGAGAGATGAAGCAGATTAACATCCTTGTCTTGTATCACAGCAGGAGCTGGGATCCTAGCGTTCCATATGTTGCTGGACTTGAACCCCCACCGTCCCTGACTATTTACCTTGCTGGTTGGGGCTGATGGGACATGGAGCTCAATAACCTCTGGAGATCCACAGACTTCTTTCTCCTGCATAAAAGCTGTTCAAATCCCACCCATTCTATGGAAAAGATGCATGAATGAATGTGTGCAAGATTATAGGCTATGTTATTATTTCTTGATGCTAAAAAAAGACTTTGATTGTATTGAGTGGGTGTGAACTTTCAGTTCAATTTCCTAAGTGCTCCCCCCCCCTTTTTTTTTTGGAGTAGCTTAGATCTAGTAGTTAAGAGAGTTTAGATGAGGTGGTAAGATTAAACCTATTATTATGTTTGGAGTTATGGAGTGGAAAGACAGGTTGCAAAATAAGCAAATTTTAGGGAGACAGAAAATCCAAACCTAGTATTTTGTTTCTTATGTTCCAGGATTCCCTTGCAGAGAGGGACAAAAGTAAGAGACACTCTCAAGAAGAAAAATCTGCTGGAAAATCTTCTTCAGAAACACCGTTATGACATTGGTACAAAATACAACCCAGCTTTTTCTAAGGCTGCCCTGGTGGCTGAAGAACCACTCCTGAACTCCTTGGATGTGAGTTGATGCTTTGCTCTTATCAATTTGCTATGCTGCTGAACAACATTTCCCCAAAGTTTTCATGTTGCTCAGTTGAGATACTTCTTCATATTTCTCCTGACACCCAGAGTTAATCAACATAAAATATAGTGGTACCTCAGGTTACAAACGCTTTGGGTTACAAACACTTCAGGTTATAAACTCTGCTAATCCGGAAGTAGTACCTCGTGCCCAAGGATGAGAACGGAAATTGCGTGTCGGCGACACGGCGGCAGCAGGAGGCCCCATTAGCGAAAGCGCACCTCAGGTTAAGAACGGTTTTGGGTTAAAAACGGACCTCTAGAACGAATTACGTTCATAACCTGAGGTACCACGGTATGTTGCATGTACTTAGCACAGATTTAAAGTGATTACCTTGCATATCTGTGAGGAAGTAAAATGTTCAAAAGCCTAAAAAGAAAGAAAGTTTTGCAAATTGTGTTTGTTTTATGAATTAACAGACTGAATACTATGGAACAATTTACATTGGAACCCCACCACAGAGGTTCACTGTTGTGTTTGACACTGGATCATCCAATCTCTGGGTACCCTCTGTCTATTGCAGTAGTCCAGCATGCCGTAAGTAACTGACTATAAAAAAAAGTCTTCATGCATGTCACCCTGATATTAAAAATGGACTGGGAAGGCCTATGAAGTGGTGCAAAGGAATGGATTCATTATTTCACTCAGGTCATAATTCTATTTATCTATGAGTAAGGTTGATTGAACTCAGTGAGGCCAACTTCTAAATAAATATGTGTAGAATTGAAGGTGGGCTTGCAATCCTATACCCACTTTCCTGGGAGTAAGCTCCTTCAGATTCAATTATGGAGCTTTACTCCAAATCATGTGGATTTGGTTTTGCAAAACTTAATTCCCATTTTTTTTGTCCACAATTATTTTTAGTAATGTGTACAGAAATGAAAATGCTAAAAAGAACATGCTTTTTTGAATATATGAGTTTTTCTGCTGCCAGTTTTATTTAACGTTTCCTGTTAGTAGACTAACAAAATCCCTAAGATTTACTAGATATTTTCCAAATGCCCTACACTTTACATTGTTCCAATAGTTTTCTTTAAGCAACCAAATTTATACTGTAGTCTTATATCTATGATTAAAAGCCATTTTTACATTAATTAAACACTGTTTTCTTTTTCTTTTTAGAAAAGCACCAGAGGTTTAACCCATCTCAGTCTTCTACTTTTCAAAGCACCCGACAGACCATATCCATTCAGTATGGGACAGGAAGCATGGAAGGGTACTTGGGATATGATACAGTGAAGGTAATTCAACTCAGTTCAGTTGCATTACATGAGTACAGTACAAATTGCGAAGACAATGTTATAGGCATCTCAAGAACCAGTGCAATTCAGTCTGCTTGAATGCTGGAACTGGAAAGCAGTTTTTCCTTTAAAGATGTGTAGATGGATGCACATCAAGTAATTCAGAACAAACCATCCAAATTATCCAAATAGTGTATATTTTTAATGGCCATTTTGAGAATCAGAGCCGTGCAGTATTAAAGCTGGAGTCCTTAAGTCATAGGATCCTAAAGTAAATTTCAGTGAAATAGATGGGAATTCCTTCTGAATTAACAGATTGAAAAAGAAGGTGCAAGCCTGTTAAACAGAAACAAACATTGATGAATGAATATAAGACACATGCCCTGTGGAAATTCTCTGACAAAAGGGAGGCCTCCCAGATGATCACTATGAGGGGTACATAGGAGACGTTATTGATTCATGTTCAAAATGTCAAGACACAGCTGGTCTTATAAAGAAGTTTCATCTTCAAGAAAAAAGCAATTTTAAAAGAGCCACTACTTGCTCTGCACCTTTTTACAGATTAATCTTGTTCTATGGTTAAAAGAAAAAGAGGAATAAACCCTACCGGGTTTAGTTTGCTTGCATAGAACTGAAGTCTTAATACATTAGTAGTAAAAACCTGCTCTATAGATCACAGCTTGACATGAAAATAAAGGTCTACTCTGTTTCTCTCCTAGGTATCCGGTCTTGCCGTTTCAGATCAGCCATTTGGCTTGAGCAGCAGTGAGCCAGGCATCATATTTGTCTATTCTCAGTTTGATGGGATCCTGGGCTTAGGCTACCCAAACATTGCTGTTGATAGCGCGACTCCGGTCTTTGATAACATGGTGGAACAAGGCTTAGTTCAGCAAAACCTGTTTTCTGTTTATCTCAGCCGGTAAATAGTGTTTTTATCTTTTGGTAATATTATTTGTTTTGTATAGCTGGGAGGAATCATGTGCCTGATCTGACACAGCTTGTCTATTGGCTATTGCTCTGGCTGTTGTATTGTAAATCAGGCTGGCCAATCCTCTACTCTAAGTAAGATGGCTGCCACTGTGCAGTACTTGCATTGGTATAAGGCAGGGACCCCAGAAGATGATTGGCAGAGGGGGCTGGAAGCCCCCCTCAATTGGCCAGGGCACTGAGCCCCTCCAGAGGTGAATGATCTATTGTTGTCAATGCTACTTGATGAAGAAGGAAAGGTCCATCCAGTTTTCTAGGACATAACTGCACCCTCTTGCTTGTTGTACCTTGAGAGCAGGGCTTTGCTATGAAGAGAGGGGCCAAGCTCAGGGAAGCTAAGTGTTAATGTGGAAGAGAGGGAGGTAGACAGAGTTAAGCAGGGAGAGAAGAGGCCAAGACTTCTGCTTCTAATTCTTTTACTATTCTATAATTTGTGAAAATGTAGAATAGATAATTAATTAATTACTATCTCATCAGTAGAGTTAATATCCCTTTTGATTTCAATTGAACCACCTTGATATCCCTATAAAAACGCTTATGGAGTCTTTGCTCCAAATCACAAACTTACCCCATCTAGAATAACTGGAGGGCATTATTGCAAAGATAATTTCACCTATTTCTGAGATAGAGGAGTCAACAAAAAGTGTCAATCATTCCCCCTCACTGTGTGTATAATATGCAGCCCAGTTCTATATATGTCAGCTTAGAAGACAGTGCTACTCATGAGTTAGTGTGCACAGGACTGAAGTCTTGTGAAAGGAAGACTGCAATCTTCCAGGTGGTGACAATTCTAGTTCTTGTCCTCTTTCTGGCTGAGAACTACAAGGGTAACCCTGACACTAAGGAGGAGGAAACTGAAAGACATTATGAGATTATGAAGGGGGAAATCAGTTTGTGATATACAGACCAGAGTTGCCAATATTATGATGTACTTGACAAGACTGGAGAAATGCATTAACAGAATTTACCTTTCGAAATTCGCTAACCACCAATAGATACTTATTCACTGTGAGATATTATACACCTTCCTACTCTCTCTCTCTCTCTTTCTTTCTTTCTTTCTTTCTTTCATTCTTTCTCTCTCTCTCTCTCTCTCTCTCTCTCTCTCAATGGGAATTGGGACAGAGGTACAGAAGTAAGTGACATTCACATTTTAAATGTGTAGTTTATCTTATTCTGAATGAATGGATTGCCAACAGCACACCATATATTTTTGTTTCAGAAAATCAAGTGGGAGCATGGTCATTTTTGGCGGAGTTGATCACTCTTACTTTACTGGTCCTATTAACTGGATTCCTGTCACTCAGCAAGGTTATTGGCAGATTGCAGTGGACAGGTAAGCAGAAATTGCTGCTGCTGCTGCTACTACTACTACTACTACTACTACTACTACTACTACTATTACTACTACTACCACTACTATCTAAAAAGATTAAATACAAAAAGAAAGGAAGAGATAGAGGACAATGAATGTGAATACTAATGTTCAGTTTATTTTGTATTTGCTAGTTGGCAGTTAGGTCGAACTGATTAGTTATTATCATTATCCAGTTATATAGAATCCTCATTAACAGCACTTTTACAGAGTGTAAGAGGACAGGTCCCTGACCAGAACAGCTTGCAAGCTATAGTGCCTGTGGTCTTATTGCCTTCTACAATTTCCAATGATGTAATATCAGCTAACATAGGAGAGAACGTTTCCTTAATGAGACTGGAGAGCTACCTTAAGGCAGTTATGACATCCCGCTATCCATGTTGTTTTAAGTTCATGTTTGGGGGAAGGTCCTTTGCTCAATGGCAGAGCATTTTCATTTTGCATGCAGAAGGTTACAGGCTCAGTCACTTCAAGTAGGGCTAGGAGGAAGACTTATCTGAAGCACTGATGAGCCCACGGTAGTCAGCTTGGAGTTTACTCAGTGAGATGGACTAATGGTCGGTATATGGCAGTTTTGTATGTTCCATGTCTAAATCTAATGATTTCCAATTTCTCAGCATTCAAGTGAATGGTCAGACAATTGCCTGCAGTGGTGGCTGTCAAGCAATTGTTGACACAGGGACGTCCCTCTTGGCTGGTCCGGCATATGAAATTAGCAAAATCCAAAATGCCATTGGAGCTACCGCAGCACAGTATGGCGAGGTATGATTTACTCTCTCAGACCAATTCTCTTCACTTTGTGGCTAAAAAAGACTCAAAAGCACCCTAGCATCCACAGTCAGTACTCAAATCCTTAGCCAGAGTTCGGGTTTCAGATATGTGCAACATAAAATGGTTAGGATTAGACTTGATCCCGGTTTCCTCCTGGACTACAGCTGCTGGCATCTCAGTCCCATGCTTCATGTTTCTTCATGATACTGCAGAGGGACACAAATGTGCAGAAGCATAAGGAAATACGGTGTTAAGACTGGAGTGGTAGCATCCCTTGTGAGCATGTATAAGGAATGCAGAAGGAAGAGACAATGGCAATAGTAGGAAAAGGAAACAAGCTGAGGTTTGGCTGAGCCTGGGTGACATCCAGGGAAAGAAACAGCTCCAGTGGGCCTAATACTGAATTCACAAAGATAGCTGAAATGATGGCATTCATTCTGAAAGGCTTGTTTACTCTTGGTAAATTGCCCTCTGTTGTTAGATCCTGATGTAATGAGAGGATGATCTGTGAAATCTTCTATCTGACTGGAATTTCACATGTGACCTTGCCTTTATCATATGACAAGGGTAACCTGAGAATGTCCCATGAGTTTATTGGACTGTTGTATGTTCTGAGAACGGTTTGCAATTTATGTAACCTTTTATAGTTGTGTAGAAGAGGGATTTTCAGTAGGTGTAAGCTTGCATGACAGGCTAAGACATTTACTCTTTTACACAACTATGGAAGGTGCAAGAGTCCTGTCCAGTTCTGGATCCGACCACACTACCCGCAGAGAGAGAGAGAGAGAGAGAGAGAGAGAGAGAGAGAGAGAGAGACCTTACTGTCATTAATATTGTCTCTCTTCAAAATATCCTGACTGATAATTGTAGAAAAGGGGTTCTTTCCCTCAAACAGTATTCTTCAGCACAGAGCGTACATAGGCATTCATTACTTCAGCATGCAAAATTGCTCCACCTTCAGAATGAAGAATCTAGACTCAGACCAGAGTTTAAAATGCAGTGCTGTATTATCTGAATTGGTTGGGGCACATGGTTGTTATGTATGAAGATTAGATGAGAAGTTTTAGGTTGATTCACTTGTAGTCTTCAGTGAGTTGCTTTGCTTTTATGTCACAATATTCCGCTCAGGCCTTTGGGTTATACCAGATGCTTATCAGAGTGAAGTCCAGAAGTTTCAGAATTTCACTTAAAGTGGAAGGTGTGGTTTCCTGAGGCACACTTTGTGGGTGGGTGGGGGGAACCACTGCATTTCTTGAGCAAACCTGAGGTTTGCATGTTGATTTCCTTCAGAATAACTCAACACTCCTCCTTATCTTTTTCAGTATAAAATCAACTGCGGTAACCTCCCCAATATGCCTAATGTTGTTTTTGTAATCAACGGAATCCAGTATCCTCTCACCCCTTCAGCCTATACTAATCAGGTACAAAACAGATTTATATTTACTGAATTACGGAATTGTATTTACTCATCAGGAGTGCAAGTTCAAAAGGGTTTGGGGGTTTATCAGCAGGGCAAAATTTTTATGAACAAATGGGCTGCAAACCAGAAAAAGGAAAGAAATCTTTGGGAAGAAATATTATTAGATATACAGACACTATCAGAAGAGCTGGGTTGATACCTGTGTATCTCACGAAAGAAAACGGTCAACCCAGGTACAGAAGATGACTCTGTCCTGTCAAGGATCAAGAGACTCTCTACCAACATAGTTTCATGACTGTTAATATTGTATCTCTGACCACAGATGATTCCCATCCTGGGAAAGGTGCCCCATTAAGGTGGAAGACCTGGGTGCCCGATCGTTCCCAGGAGGACTCACATTACACCTTCCACCAAAAATAGCCTCCTGAGATCAAGCTATAAATACAGTGCTCAAATGCTGCAAGTTACCGTATTTTTTAGTCTATAAGACTCACTTTTTCCCTCCTCAAAAGTAAGGGGAAAGGTGTGTGCGTCTTATGGAGCGAATGCAGGCTGCACAGCCATCACAGAAGCCAGAACAGCAAGAGGGATCACTGCTTTCACTGTGCAGTGATCCCTCTTGTTCTGGCTTCTGAGATTCAGAATATTTTTTTTCTTGTTTTCCTCCTCCAAAAACTAGGTGTGTCTTATGGTCTGGTGTGTCTTATAGAGTGAAAAATACGGTATTTGTTTTACTGTTGCAAAGATGGCTGAATGTGGAAATATGCTCTGTTTTTCTCCCCTTGTTTCTTCTTATCAGATATTGTACAATCCAGAGAATTTCAAAATCTCACTCCCCGCGTTATCCTATTTCCCAATGCATCAAGTTTAACATTGGAAACACAATGCAAGAAAAAGGACCCCTTTGCACCCACTGCCCCGACTGCTCCATCTGTAATAGCTCCTCCATTTCCACACCAAAGGCTTGAAGGCAAAGCCTTGCCCTAAAGCATTGATAGGGAACCTGTGGCCCTCCCAATGAGGTGTGACCTCAGCTCCCATCATATCTGCCCATTAGTCATGCTGCCTGGGGTTGATGGGAGTTGGGAGTCTAACAATTTCCCCACTCCATCCGAAAGGGAAAAAAGAAAATAACCTGGATACAGCAGCAACGTAACATCATACAAACCCTAGCATACAATATGTTTTCAATATAGGATGCCTGGCAGATTGATTCTATGATTGTGCTGTGCCACTGTTGTGCTGCTGATGTAGCAGAGGCAGGTGGGAGGAAGCAAGTAGCACTTAATAGAATCATAGAATCACAGAATTGGAAGCATCCCCCAAGGAACGTCTAGTCCAACCCTCTGCTATGCAGGGATCAATGCATTTTTCTTGGGCCCTCCATTGACTCCACAGGGAAGGGCCGTAGCTCAGGGCTGGAGCATCTACACTGCATGCTAAAGGCCCCAGTTTCAATTTGTGGCATCTTCCATTTGTGGCATCTCCAAAACCCTGAAGAACTGCTACCAGTCAGTGTATACAATAATAAGCTGGATGGAGCAATGGTCTGTCTCAGTATAAGGCAGCTCCCTATCTTCCTATGACTTCAATGGAAGTACCCCCCCCCCCCCCGTTTAGACAGCTTCTTTTGCAGGCATATTGTCACATTCTGTTGTCATCCAACTAAGCTCTTCTCCCTATTTGCACTATTTGCAGTGCAAATTCGCCACACTGGCACGACCTTTTCCCTGTACAAATTCCAAGAATAGGATTGCATTTCTATTCAATGACTGTTTGCAACAGAGCAGAACAAAAGCAATGTCAGAATCATGATTTCCTATAGCTTTTAAATACTATCCATACTTGTACAATTTGCTTATTTGAATTGATTAGGATATCGAATTATTTATTGATAGAGTGAATACATAATTTGCACCATTGTCTCTTTTGTTGTTGACTTTGTGTTATTTCTCTCCATATCTTTTGAGACTTTTTCAGAGAATATCCTGCAATTTCCTTTTTTAAATGTTGGAATGTTACCCTATGCATTTTTTACCTAGATGGGTATTTATGTAGAATAACCCCTATCTGATTGCTGTCCTTTTCTTCTCTTCTAGGTGATGCAAGCAGAATGCACTAGCGGTTTCCAAAACACAGCTGGGGACCTCTGGATCCTAGGAGATGTGTTCATCAGGGAATATTACAGTATTTTTGACCGGGAGAACAACCGAGTTGGACTGGCAAAGGCAGTCTAGAATAACTGTGCCTTTAAACAACAGCATGTCCTGTAATTGCTCTTCTAATCAACTTACTCAGATTGCATCTTAACTTCATAGCTATTTATCTGAGCAAATAAGCAGCGACTCCAGTTATGTACTTTTAAAAGCAATATCTATCTAATGTCTTTAAAGAACCTGCAGATGATAGCACTGTTATGCCATATATGATCTGAAAATGGTGAATTTCAAATTAATAAACTGTCCTAAAGCTAAATTTTTTTGTTAGCGATTTCTGTGTAAAAGCCTATAGTTAATGTGAGTCAGGGGTGCCTATTTGAATAAAATGGGGGGGGGAGGTAAGCCCCACCCTGTATAATCAATCACATGATGCACTGCACACACACTATTTGAATGGCAATGCCCATTAAGGGGGGGAGCTCAAATATTTTATTGGGGGACCAAAGGGACCTCGGTGCCTAGGAGTTGATATGAGTGAAGTTGGGGTGCCATTTTCAGAGGTCAGCAAGCAGAGCAGGGGAGGGGAAAGGAAAGGGCCCACTCTCAGAATCACTCCAGTGCAAGTTATAGAGGGGAAAACACATCAATATACTTTATTTGTTGCTATTTCTTTTCTTTTTTATAGTTTATAAATATAAATTACTGTGCAATAAAACAATGCACAGAATTGGAGAGTGACCAGAGATATAGGAGCTCCTAATTCAGGAATGGGGAACCTGTGCCCCCCCCCCCAGTAAGTGAGTTGCAGTCCAGCAACATCCAATGAACCACAGGTTCACCACCCTATTCCTAATTGATCATCACATTTTGCCCTAAAGTGGGTGAAGAGGATACATCTGTGTTACCCTGCTGCCCTAATAATTTCAGGTGATTCCTATCTTAGTTATCCTTAGAGCCACCTTGTTAGGCAGGCAAGAACAGTTTGAAAAGTGACTGTATAATCAGATGTTACTCATAATAATCCATTTGGATCAATTGAAATACAACCATATCTGGATCCTGTACTGAAAACATCCTTTCTCCAGGAAGCTTCACCACCAGGGATGGGCAAATCCACCCATTTAGCTTTCTCCCAGTTTCTTCCTTTTCCAGCCTTAACTTCAGTTCTCCACATTTCCAGAATTTAAAAAACGTCTTCATGAAAATTCACATAATTTTAGTTCTAATGCTTCCTAATATGCATGTTTGCATACCATTTTGCCAAATATGCATAAGTGTGTTTTTGTATGTTATTTTCACCAATGCATAACCCTGGTATGTGGGTTTTTATTTTTTTGCACCCATTGCTTTGCGGGAGAATTGTCCAGCAAAATTTGGAGAAGTCCAAATCCTGAAAGGTGGCTGCATTTTGGCATTTGTTGGCTGGCCTTTCAATGTGAACAGAATCAAATTTCTCCCCCAACTCTGCTCACCACTTCATGTGCATTTGTACTGGCAAATCCACAGCTGGCATGGCATGCTGAAAGAGTGACAGAAATTGCTCATTAAATAAGCACCTAGGTTTCTGTGCATCCTGTTTTGCACAGCTTTTCCCCAAGAGCCCCATCACACAGGCAAGATACTGGGCAAAACCTTGCCTGGTATTTTGCTGCAAAGGTGCCCCGTGCTTATTGGGTGTGGAGCTAGGGATGCAAGATTAATATTAACCAAAGAGAGCTTTAAGTTTTAAGAGGCTTTTCCTTAAAATATATATATAGAAGAAACAACTAAATTTCAAAAGAAAAATCTAAACCACTAAACTATATTGTAAGTCGCCTGCTCACCCCCCCCCCCCATAAGAAATTACTTTATACAGCAAATTGTGATACTTTGGGAAGAAAAAATTAAAGTAGATCCAGTTGTGCCTTTCTAAAAGTAATAACTATAAAGTGCCTGCAGGTGGAAGCATTGCTATGGCACAGACATTCTGAAAATTATGAATTATGAAACTGGCTCAAAGATTGGCTTTCTGTAGTGATTCGTGTGTGGAAATCTATAGTTAATGTCAGCCTATAGTTAATGCCAATTAACTGGATGAATTGCTCATTAGATTGAGGGGACTGATCTTAGAAGTCCAAACACATTCCTCCACAGTCCTCATTTGCTTTTAAAGTTGTATCACACTTTTCAGGTTGACAACAACAAACCCAGCCCACACTCAAAGACAGCCACATTTGTTTATGTATCATTATTGTTACTTGTGTAGGTTTTTCGGTACGGACTTCATCAGTGCCAGTAGGGCACTGTTGCTAAAGGACTATTGAACAGCCCTAGTCAAAGCCATATGTCCTCTCCCCTGTGTTTGTTCAAACTTTGTTACGATCAAACATTCTGTTATCTAAAAATGTAATGTGAATGTATTTGAGATATACAGTGTATTTTTTAAAAAGTTACAGAGAGAAAATTCTGATAGCAGTAAGAAATGTCTTGAAAACCAGAGTATCCACAGTTCTGGATTCCTAGTACATTAAAAAGATGGCGGGTGGGGGTGGCTACCAAACCAGGAATAATTGCCTGGATATGAAAAATTCCTGTGGTCTGTGCAGCTTCATTTGAATTTTGGACGGCATTCAGTCCAGATTTCAGAACAGGGAAGCCTGCCTAGCTTTAGCATAGAAATTTATTAGCAACTTTCACCTTTAAAAAGCAAATATAGGAATTTAACTGAAAGAACCACACTGTAAGGGAAGAGGTTTTTATAATATTCATGAAGACCTACCACTCTCATAAGAAGTGTCCCTTTTTAGAACTGTATCTGATAATATCAGAGCACATCAACGGTTTCATGAAATGGATGGAACAGAGTCTGGTGTCTAGACTGTATAGTATGCTAATCTTAATAGATATGGGTACATCTGATGGTCTAAGTCAGATGTGGGAAGCCTACTGTCACTATTAATAAAGAGGTCTGGGCATCACTGTGGGGAAATTTCCTTTTAAATCTGTCTCAACCTCAATGAAAGATAGCACTTAAAATATTGCAAAAATGGTATCTCACGCCTATATGTTTAGCTCATATTAGATTGTTTTATTCACCAAACTGTTGGAGAGGATATGGCCCGTTTGGCTCTAATCAACATACATGGTGGACATGTGGGGAAGTGGTTCAGTTTGGGGGCCAAATATTTGTCGAAATAAAAGCAATTGCTGGACAATATGTCCAGAGTTTCTGCTGTTCCATCTTTCCACACAAGATAATACTAACTTACAGTTCAAACCCTTAATAGGTTCCATTTTGCTAGAGGACAGGCTTGTAATAAGGAGACACTGGAAGAATGTGGAGATTATCTCTTTGACAAATTGTTACAATCAAGTATGACAGATAGCAATTGTAGAAAAATTGACTAATAAAATGAAATTTGCGCAAGGCTTGAAGCATAACGACTCTCTTGCAATGTATTCTGCTGTATCATTATATATATATATATATATATATATATGCAGGTTTTGGTGTCCTCGGGTGTCTTCCCGTGTAAAAGTTGGGGTGTCTAGGCGACGTTTCGACGAGGTCTCACTCGTCATCTTCAGGCTGGTGCTTTCGGCTTCTTGTTACTGGAACAGAGCGGGATCTCAATGTTTGAGTTCCTATAAATACTGTAGAGGGGGTGTGGTGTCTAGCCTCCAATGTTCTGGGCAGAGAGGAAGTTCCCAGGCTAGTGTGCCTTTTCTTCTTTTGTTCCTTAATTACTTGAGAGATACCTTGAGTGATTTCTTGAGTGATATCCTGAGTACCACTTAGGTGGGTCATTAGGTGTGGATTAGTTGCTAAAGTCTTTGTGTCTTGACCTCTTGAACTTTGTGAAGAGTTTTCCTGAGAAGATGGCTGTATTGCACTTAGTTGTGCTTTGGCTTGGCTTCGTGTATAGGGGCGAGCTGTGGTTTTGTGGCTTGTGTCAGCCAGATCTGTGTAGGGATTGCAGGGGGGTGCAGCATCCGGAGGTGCCACCATGGATTGGCTACTGGATGGTGTCAGTAATTCATCTGTGGAGAGGGTCTGGGTTTGGGTCTGGTGTGGTTGATTGGTGTTGGCGTTCTGTGTGCCTCTGGATCTGGTGTCAGTTTTTGTGGGGAGGGCTAATTTCCAGATGTCTGGCAAGCGGGATGTGTCGTCACGCTTGTTCATGTTGTGAGGGTGTTTCTCTATCTCGATGGCTTCCATGATTATTCTCTTGTGGTGATGTTCCGTGTTAAAGAGCAATTTGGAATCTGCAAAATTAATTTCGTGTCCTGTTTCTTTCATGTGTTGGAAAAGAGAGGAAGTTTTTTCTTCTTTTTTGACGGCATTCTTGTGTTCTGCGATACGTGCATTTATTCGTCTGTTTGTTTGTCCAATGTACGTGGCTGGGCAGACTTTGCAGGGTATTTCATAGATCCCTTGGTTTTCCAACTGGATTTTATCCTTGGGGTTTCTGAGGATATTGGCTATTTTTTGGTTGGTGCAAAAGGCTGTTTTGATATTGTGTTTATGGAGGATTTTGCTAATTTTATCTGTAGTGCCCTTGATATAAGGAAGGAGGGCCATGCCATTGTTTTCTTCTGTGTCTTGGTTTTTGGGGGGTGTTTCCTTTTGGATTAGCTTCGTAATCCTGTTTTGCTGGTATCCATTGGCAATTAACACATTTGAGAGATTCTGTAACTCAGTTGTCAAGTGGTCTTTGTCAGCCAGGCGTTTGGTTCTGGAGATGAGAGTCTTGGCTACGGAGTTTATTTGTGCAGGGTGGTGGTGTGATTGTGCATGTAAGTAGCGGTTGGTGGTGTGCACAATCACACCACCACCCTGCACAAATAAACTCCGTAGCCAAGACTCTCATCTCCAGAACCAAACGCCTGGCTGACAAAGACCACTTGACAACTGAGTTACAGAATCTCTCAAATGTGTTAATTGCCAATGGATACCAGCAAAACAGGATTACGAAGCTAATCCAAAAGGAAACACCCCCCAAAAACCAAGACACAGAAGAAAACAATGGCATGGCCCTCCTTCCTTATATCAAGGGCACTACAGATAAAATTAGCAAAATCCTCCATAAACACAATATCAAAACAGCCTTTTGCACCAACCAAAAAATAGCCAATATCCTCAGAAACCCCAAGGATAAAATCCAGTTGGAAAACCAAGGGATCTATGAAATACCCTGCAAAGTCTGCCCAGCCACGTACATTGGACAAACAAACAGACGAATAAATGCACGTATCGCAGAACACAAGAATGCCGTCAAAAAAGAAGAAAAAACTTCCTCTCTTTTCCAACACATGAAAGAAACAGGACACGAAATTAATTTTGCAGATTCCAAATTGCTCTTTAACACGGAACATCACCACAAGAGAATAATCATGGAAGCCATCGAGATAGAGAAACACCCTCACAACATGAACAAGCGTGACGACACATCCCGCTTGCCAGACATTTGGAAATTAGCCCTCCCCACAAAAACTGACACCAGATCCAGAGGCACACAGAACGCCAACACCAATCAACCACACCAGACCCAAACCCAGACCCTCTCCACAGATGAATTACTGACACCATCCAGTAGCCAATCCATGGTGGCACCTCCGGATGCTGCACCCCCCTGCAATCCCTACACAGATCTGGCTGACACAAGCCACAAAACCACAGCTCGCCCCTATACACGAAGCCAAGCCAAAGCACAACTAAGTGCAATACAGCCATCTTCTCAGGAAAACTCTTCACAAAGTTCAAGAGGTCAAGACACAAAGACTTTAGCAACTAATCCACACCTAATGACCCACCTAAGTGGTACTCAGGATATCACTCAAGAAATCACTCAAGGTATCTCTCAAGTAATTAAGGAACAAAAGAAGAAAAGGCACACTAGCCTGGGAACTTCCTCTCTGCCCAGAACATTGGAGGCTAGACACCACACCCCCTCTACAGTATTTATAGGAACTCAAACATTGAGATCCCGCTCTGTTCCAGTAACAAGAAGCCGAAAGCACCAGCCTGAAGATGACGAGTGAGACCTCGTCGAAACGTCGCCTAGACACCCCAACTTTTACACGGGAAGACACCCGAGGACACCAAAACCTGCATTCCTGTACCCGTGAAAATCTACGAAAGCAAATATATATATATATATATATGCAGGTTTTGGTGTCCTCGGGTGTCTTCCCGTGTAAAAGTTGGGGTGTCTAGGCGACGTTTCGACGAGGTCTCACTCGTCATCTTCAGGCTGGTGCTTTCGGCTTCTTGTTACTGGAACAGAGCGTTCCAGACACCAAAACCTGCATTCCTGTACCCGTGAAAATCTACGAAAGCAAATATATATATATATATATATATATATATATCACAGAAATAAAACTATACAGTTGTACCTTGGCTCCCGAATGCCTTGGGAGTCGAAAGTTCTGGCTCCCGAACAATCAAAAACTGGAAGTGAGTGTTCCAGTTTTCAAACATTCTTTTGGAAGCTGAACATCCGACGGGACTTCTGCAGCTTCTGATTGGCTGCAGGAGCTTACTGCAACCAATCAGAAGCCACGCTTTGAAGCGTTTCGTAAGTCGAACGGACTTCTGGAATGGATTCTGTTCGACTTCTGAGGTACGACTGTACAAAAAAAAAAAAAACCATTAAGAGGCAAGAAATAAAAACAGAGGACTTTCCACACATTAGAAAATGTTTTGACTCATATAAGCTGTATATTGCCTTCTATACAGATGCTTGTCAAGACCTGAACTAATTGTGTTATTTAAGAGAAATAAATCTTTTTAATGGGGAAAAACAGTTTCATAAAATTTTGGCTCTCTAAAATACTTCTGTTACAGAGCACTCCAACCTTCTCTGACTGGGCTTGTGGGGAGAGTGAATGGATTAGGTGGACATGTTCTTTCACCCAAGCCCAGGCTGGTGCAGTGAACTGCCAGTCCCCCCACCTTCTGCCCTGACTGCTAGCTGCCAGGAGTGGGTGTCAAGAGCAGGTCAACAATAAATCACACAGACTAAGTGAAGTTAATTCTTTACTAGAAGAAGCAAGGTCTGCTCAAGAGTACCAGGCCTAGTGAGCACGGCAGCTCTTCTTGCCCCTATAAGGCAGTTGTGGGGACTGCAGGTCTTTGCCTTCCCCCAGCTGCCTAAGTCTCCTCCTCTCCCAGGTCCCTCCCAAGCAATCTGAGACTCCACTGGTGCACCTGTTTTTGCTCCTCTTTCTTCATACCTCTTCTAGTTCTGGGAGATCAGGAGGGAGGGTAGCTTGTCGCAGCAGGAGCGGGAGACATCCTGGCTTGGTCACCAGCCTGACTCATCCCTGCCTCTTGGCCTCCCTCCTCTCCTGCTTCTGCTTCTGCACTTCTCTCTGCCACAGACTCTCCCTGCTCAGTAAATTATTATACTTTGGAAGAAAAAATATATAAGGTAAAAATGGAAAGATGGGAATTCTTAAAACTAGCTTTGTCCAGATGAATATATGCAAGAATGATCAGTATCTTATCCAATAGAAGCTTTTTTTTGGTTTCAACATCTTCCTATAGCAGCTACTGAGGAAACAGTGAGAATGTGGCAATGTTTGAGAAATGATTTCCTATGGGCTAATAAAAAAATCTGTAATTAAATCTAGGCCTTGAGGTCATTAAATGAGTTCAAAAAATTCATACTGTATAAACCAAAGTAACGTGACGTAAAATTTATCAAATTATGAGTAACTTGGGAAACAACAATTAACTATCATTCATTTACATTTTTATGAGAAAATAAGGCTTCACTGCAAATGGCCCTACTGTTTGGTAACAGTAATTATCAAAGGATCTAAATTTCAAATTATTATTTGGTATAAAGGGAATTGCTATTAATTGTCAGTTGCTATTGTTACAGGGGGGGTTTTCCCCTCCAGGGTTGGCCCAAGACATTTTGGCACCTGAGGCGAGCAAAAACATGGCACCCTACCCACTGCCAGGGAAGAGGGGCCTGGTCTGAATCATGTTGGGTGGATGCACAACCTAGGAGACTCAAGATGGCAGCCTCCACCATTTCCTTCCTAGGGTAAGAGGAGACTGCTCCTCCAAGCAGATCTGGCCTCCACAGATCACATGGCTATAGCAGCAACAGTAGGCGATGCATTCCTTGGAACTTTAGCAGTTGCAGGCACTTCACTTCAAATGTCAATGATGGCAGTAGCTGACTAAGTTGTATTAAAAGCAATGTTGTCATACTGGATAAATTCTCAAAAAAGGACCACCCCGGTATGAGGAAAAGCCACAGAATTCCACTGCAAGCAAGACAACTTCGCAAAGACAACAAGCATGCAAACTTTGGGTTTGTTTGGTGCTCAGTTCACCTGTATGAATTGCTCCAACATTTTAAAAAAATATTAAATTATTATTACATGATTTTAGTAATTATAAAAATTATTATTAAAATAATTGTTTTGCTCAATCATTATTTGTTTGGACTGGTTGAAGACCACTGGACTACAGTGAGTCTCCAGGGTGTCAGACAGGAGTTGGAAATAGAATGCATGGCAACATATTCAATGGAATTGTTTATATTTACAGTGGTATACGCCAGGCTTCCCCAACCTTTGGTCCTCCAGATGTTTTAGCCTACAACTCCCATGATCCCTAGCTAACAGGACCAGTAGTCAGGGATGATGGGAATTGTAGTCTAAAACATCTGGAGGGCCAAAGGTTGGGGATGCCTGGTATATGTTGAAATCTTATGTGTGATTTCCACATATTTGCAAAGAAATGTGACTGATCAATTCTGGTTTCCTGGAATGGGCTGGACTTTCTGTGATGAAATATGACCACCTGTTCTTTAGAAAATGGTGGTTACTTCTCAAGCAGCTATAAAATAATGGAGTTTCTAGAGCAATTAGCAGAGAAACTGGTGCAGCCTCTGTTGAACTAGCAGGATGAAGTGCCTTGAAATTCTCTTCAACTTTGTTGCTCTCTCTGAATGTCTTGTTAAGTAAGTGATCATTAAGTTGCTAATATTTACATTATTGACAGCTGTGTTTTCTGATTAATTAATAAAGCAAGGGAAGAGAGAGAGGGAATGTGAATTGCATCTTCAGAACTAATAACACATCTATAGGTGTGTGTGTGTGTGTGTGTGTGTGTGTGTGTGTGTATGTATGTATGCTTAGCAGAAAGCAATATGTTGTAGGCGCCAAAAGTGCAGCAGAACATAGATTGGAAAAAGTGGCCAACACCTAACTGTTTTTAAAATTAACTATTGAAATATTGATTTTCTTGTCATTTTAGGATCGCCAGATTTTTTTTTATCAATGATATGAAATAATGTTAATTTTCTGAATTTAAAGAATGTAGATTTTACTAAGAAAAAGTGACTAATCTCTAACTAGAGACAGGGCAATATTTTTGTTTCAGCTCTTTTGAGTTGTGTGTGTGTGTGTGATATTTTCTAACCCAATACGTGACATTGCCTTTGCTAGCCCTGTAGCAGGGTGATGCTCATGTCTGAAGAGACAACAGAAGGTGGAACTGCCAAACTGTTATTGGCATTCAACTATTTGAAGGCACAATAGCATGTTTAAACTGCTGCTCACAGTAATTGAAACAAAAAGGCATCTCAAGAATTCATTTTATCTCAGTCAAATGCTAAACACCCACAGATCTACAGGTTTTTCTTTTCTTTTGGCTAACTTCCTTAAAATTTTTGAGAGATGAAGCAGATCCATATGTGTTTCTCCCTTCTATTGCAGATGGGATGGGAAAGCTGTAGTTCTCCTTACGTTGCCAGAATTCAACAACATCTGGAGATCTACAGGTTCTCTTACCCCGAATTACATCTGTTCAAATCCTGTTGAAGTCAATGGAGAAGATGCATGAATGACTGTGTGCAAGATTGTAATGTATATTAGCCTTTATTGATGTTGAGAAAGACTTTGGTCATGTTGAGTAGATGTGACCTTTAAGTTTCATTTCCTACATGCCTTAATTTTGGAAATGCTTAGACCTGGTAGTTGAGAATGTTTGGATGTGGTGATGGCATTAAACCTATTAATTATGAAAGGCTGATTTCAAAATAAGCACATTTACAGGAGCAGAAAAGAATCCAAGCATAATCATTCATTTATTTTGTACCAGGATTCCATTGCAGAGAGAGAAGACGCAAAGAGGGATGCTCAGGGAGAAAAACTTGCTAGAAAGTTTTCAGAAAACCCATCATGACATTGATACAGAATTTATCACAGCCTTTTCTAAACGTGGCCGATTTAAGAAACCACTTAAGAACGGCGGGGATGTGAGTCTGCTTTGCTTTTATCAATTTGCTGTGCCATTGGCAAATTTGCACCAATGTTTTCCTGATGTTTGATTGAAATACCTCATATTTCTCCTGACACCCAGGAGTGTCAACATAATCAGTTAAGCAAATCACACCCATGATTCATTCCCACTGAAAGCATGGAAAGGGGATTTAGCCATGGCTAGATCAAAGCCCCATTTATTTCTATGGGACAAGTTGCTGGATTGCCCCCAGTTAAGCACTATCCAAAGTTAAGCACTTAGGAACCCCATTGAAATCCCATTGGCCAGATGCAAAAGAGATCAGAGTTCTTTCATCTGTAATATCTGTAGTGGTGTAGAATACAGTGCTTCAACAAGAGTGGTTTGTCATCTTGCAAGCTTCTACTTGCTCAGAATCTCTTTGCTAAAGACCCTTAAAGGTTTGTCAGCACTGCTAGCTAAATCAGGTGAGGGGAGCCAATGGGTGTGAGACCCTTGGTGAGTTGGGAATGTCCTCTGCATGAAAAGACAGGCTCTGGTGGATTGGGCGGATGAGACCAATAGTGGGTGGAACTGTCAATAAAGCGGTTTCTGTACATGCTGTAGAACAGGGGTTGTCAACCTGGTCCCTACCATCCACTAGTGGGTGTTTCAGGATTCTGGGTGGGCAGTAGGGGGTTCTACGGCATAAGCTGAATTCTCCTTCCATTGAGCACTGATGAGCAGTAAGGAAATTTTTACCGCCAAGAAAGATACATTAGTGGGTGGTAGGTATGAAAAGGTTGACTACCCCTGCTGTAGAGGGAAGTGAGTGGCAGATGGGGCTTGTTAACTTGGGAATGTAGCCCATCTAGGAGAAGGAAAACTCAGATTCTAAACCTCTGCTGCCTCTGATTCTAAGTCTTTTCAAGAGAAGAAAAGGCTAAGGATTAAGTGAGATAAACAGATATACATGGGAAGGGCATGTCAGCTCTACTGCTGCATCTTTCAAGTTTCAAGAATTTATACTGTTTATTTTTCATTTATTTGAACAAGGTCCTTTCCACATTACCCTATGAAAGACTGTGATTTATTTCTGCCTCTCCCCCACCCCACCTCTTAGTTAAATACTCAGATTTACAGGATTATCTTGCATAAGTATGAGGAACTAAAATGTAAAGCCAAAAGAAAGAGGCAGGGTAATGCTGCAATGCATATTTGTTTTATAAATCTACAGCTGACATACTATGGAACTATCTACATTGGAACCCCACCAAAGCCGTTCAAGGTTCTGTTTGACACTGGATCATCCCCTCTCTGGGTGCCATCTATCCATTGCAAGGATAAAGCATGCAGTAAGTAACTGAGAATGTCCAAGTGTTTAAGCATGTTAGCCAGCTATACAAAAGGAAGGAAATGAAGTGGCATAAAGGAAAGAGTTCATTATATCGTAACCAGTCTGGTTGAGGCCTTAATTCTATTTGCCTAAAAGTAAGACTCATTAAATACAATGGGACTTCTAAATAAATATGCATAGTCTGCAATCCTATACGCTCACTTACCTGGGAGAAATTAAATTCAATTATAGATGTTACTCCTGAGTAAACACGTATTAGAGTATACAATAAATCAAGTAGATTTGGTTTTGTAAAACCCTGTTCCCATCATTGTGCACAGTCATTTTTAGTGACAGGTACAAAATGATAATGCTAAAACAATGTGGTTCTTTGAAATATATATGGTGGAAGGAGAGACAGAGCTGGCTCACCCATGAGGCAGCGTATGGTAGCTACTCCGGGCAGCAGAAGCAGAAGAGGTGGCACCCGTGGGTGTCCTGTTGGCCGGCGCCAGCAGCAGCACCAGTTTCCGGTGAGATCCCATGAGATCTCATGGAGCATGCAAGATCAGGCAAGATTTCAGTGAGATCTTGCTAAATATCACTGGAACCAGCTGTCATCAGTGCCCCCACACAGCCCAAGTAAGGGTGGCAGTGGAGGAGTTGTGGGGTGGGGAGGCAGGGTAGTAGAGTGGGGGACATCCCATTATGCTTCAAATAGCAAAATAGGACACTCCATTGCTGGAGAGAGAGATCTCAGTTTTCAATGATCAGGGAATCATTTCGTGTTGGGTCAGATTTCCTTAGTAAAATAATAATACATCGTAGCACCTGCTATCTAAATGTTTCCCAAGTGTTTTCCAGTGTTTTTTTATTACAATTTTTCTCTTCAGAAAATTTATACCTTCAGTTTGTTTCTGCTATCGATCACAGATTAAAAACTGTTTTTTATATTAATTAAATTCTGTTTTCTTTTTACTTTTAGTAAGACACCAGAGATTTGACCCACAGAAGTCTTCTACCTTCCACAGAAAAGGAAAGCGATTCACCATTGAGTATGGGAAAGGAAGCGTGGAAGTGATCTTAGGACGTGATACAGTCAAGGTAAACTAATACAGTAGTATTTTATAGATACAGGACAAGTTGGGAATACAAACTTATAAATACTTAACTGTTCTGTGTATTTCCAAGGCCAATGCATCTCAATGTTTTTGAATCCTGGAAACTTTAAAACAGTAAAAACAGAATCAGCCCATTATATTACTTGGATATATTTATGTATTATATTCATAGAATGGCTGCTTCCCAGGGAATTCAGAATACAATATGTGGTAATCAAGAAGTTTATTTTAAATTGTCGTTGTTAGAATCAAAGTAGCACAAATTAAAGCGGCAGTACTAAGGTTATGCAATCCTGAAGTAAATACCAATGAAATTGATGAGACCAACCTCTGAATAAACAGGTTTAAAACTGGGACCTAAGTCGCTCTTGCCCACTATCCATAGGAGCCAATTCCTATGGGCCATGGTCCCTTCATCCCCCAAATATTATCTGACGAGGGCCGCCGCCCAAAGTTAATGGGCTTTGCCATTCAAATGGTGTGCATGGACTGTGTCTTGTGATCAATTATGCAGGATGGGACTTACCTGCTACCCCCAATATTTTATTACCTACCACTATACATGTTTGAATATTATTGTCTGAAAGGTCAAATGAGGTTTCCTTTCATGTTAACATTGTCGTTGTTAGAATCGAAGTAGCACAAATTAAAGCTGCATTATTAAGGTTATGCAATCCTGAAGTAAATATCAATGAAACTGATGAGACCTACCTCTGAATAGTGGGACGCAGGTGGCGCTGTGGGTTAAACCACAGAGCCTAGGTCTTGCCGATCAGAAGGTCGGCGGTTCGAATCCCCGCGACAGGGTGAGCTCCCGTTGCTCAGACCCTGCTCCTGCCAACCTAGCAGTTTGAAAGCACATCAAAGTGCAAGTAGATAAATAGGTACCACTCCGGCGGGAAGGCAAATGGCGTTTCCGTGCGCTGCTCTGGTTAGCCAGAAGCAGCTTAGTCATGCTGGCCACATGAACCGGAAGCTGTACGCTGGCTCCCTCCGCCAATAAAGTGAGATGAGCGCCGCAACCCCAGAGTCAGCCACAACTGGACCTAATGGTCAGTGGTCCCTTTACCGTTACCTCTGAATAAACAGGTTTAAAACTAGGACCTAATTTGCCCTTGCCAACTAGCCAATTCCTATGGGCCATGGTCCCTTCATCCCCCAAATATTATCTGGCGAGGGCGCCGCCCAAAGTTAATGGGCTTTGCCATTCAAATGGTGCGCATGGACTGTGTCTTGTGATCAATTATGCAGGATGGAACTTACCTGCCACCCCCAATATTTTATTACCTGCCACTATCCATGTTTGAATATTATTGTCTGAAAGGTCAAATGAGGTTTCCTTTCATGTTAACATGCACGGGATTGTAGCCTGAATGCAATGCTCATAAAAGCCTGCTCTGTACTTTACAACGTGATACAGAAGTAAGGGAATATTTTGTGTTTCTCCTAGATATCCAATCTTACTATTTCTGATATGGAATTTGGATTGAGCACCAGGGAGTCAGAAGACTTTATCAAATCTATATATGATGGGATCCTTGGCTTAGGCCCTGGGCAGAGAAGTTCATTCATTGATAACCTGATGAAGAAAGGCTTGCTTGAGAAAGACGAATTTTCTGTTTATCTCAGCGGGTAAACACTATTTTGCTTTACTGCTAAGTTGTGTGTACTTGGAGGATTCATAGAAGGAAAATGCACCTGAGATTATTTTACAGGTTGGCTATTGCTTTGCCTGCTGAATCTTGTAGAACAGGCTGTCTGCCACTGTGCTTTGTTTGCACAGAGGTTGATGGGTAGAGGGGACTGGAATCCCCATCCTCAAATTGGTCAGAATGCTAAGCTTCTCCAGGGATGAATAAGATATTGTAGTCAAGGCTACTTGATGATGAAGAAGAAAAGGTCCCTCCGGTTTTCTAGTACCCAGCAGTCGACTGCACCCCCGCTTGCAGCTTGTTCCTTGAGAGCAGAGCAGAGCGGGAGCCAAGCTCAGGTGAGCTAAGTGTTAATGTGGGAAGAGAGGGAGGTAGGCAGAGTTGAATCAGAGAGTGAAGAGGCCAACCCCCCTGCTTCTAATTCTTGTACTATTCTGTAATGCATGGAAATACGGTACACACACACACACACACACACACATCCATGTAGCTAACTTCACTTATGATTCTCATTTAATACTTCTGGAGTCTTTGCTCCAAATCAGAATCCTGCTTCATGCAGAATAATTAGAGGTCTGTAATGCAAAGGCAAAGACCTTTTCACCTGACTATTTTGGGGGTAGGGCAATAATGATAAATCTCTCCATCACATTAGGTGGATAATATGCAATTCATCCTGTACATGTCAGCTCTACTGTTGAGTAAGTGTGCCCAGCACTGCACATTTAATGGTTTTGTGAAAGGAAGGTAACAAGCCCTTCTAGGGCAGAAGGCAGGAAGGGAAGCAGTAGGTGGAAGTAGAGCCAGGCACAAATGAAGCCGGCTAATTCTTCCTCTCTCCGCATTCTCAGCACTGAGACTGACTAAAGCGGAGGAATCTGACAGACAGTAACACTCCCTGGACTGGGTGCAAGCAAGCAAGCAGGCAGGTGAGGCTGGCTGAAGGTAGACTGGGGTTGGTGGAGTAGAATGGCCTCCACTGCCCCAAACTGGCTTGCTTAAAATCCCAATGAAAACCAATTAGAAGAACAAAACTTCTGAAGATTATGAAGGGGGAAGTCAGTGTGTGATATACAGAGCTAAATAGGAAGCATGGTGATATATAGAACAAGAAAGGAAAAGTACATGAACAGCACTCACCTTTCAAAATCTTAGAGCCTTCATTGTCCAGTGTTCACCAGTAGATACTGGTGCACTGCAAAAATTCCTTTATCTCTCTCTGTCTGTCTAATTTGGACAGAGGTACAAGAACATGGTACATTCACTCTTTTAATATGCAGTTTAGCTTATTCTGAATGAATGACTTGACAACAGCACACTATATATCTATGTTTCAGAAAAACAGATGGGAGCATGATCATTTTTGGTGGAATTGATCAATCCTATTTTACTGGTCGTATTAACTGGATTCCTGTCATATATAAATATCAATGGCGGATTGCCGTGGACAGGTAAGCATGAATTATTCTTATTAGTAGTATTAGCAACATTATTGTTAATCTTAACATATTAAAGGTACCCCTAACCGTATGGGCCAGTCGTGTCCGACTCTAGGGTTCCGTGCTCATCTCGCTCTAGAGGTCGTGAGCAAGCGCCGTTCGAAGACACTTCCAGGTCACGTGGCCAGTGTGACGTAGCTGCAGCTGGCGAGCCAGCACCAGCGCAACGCACGGAAACGCTGTTTACCTTACCGCTATAAAGCGGTCCCTATTTATCTACTTGCACTTAAGAGTGCTTTCAAACTGCTAGGTGGACAGGAGCTGGGACCGAATGATGGGAACTCACCCCGCCGCGGGGATTCGAACTGCCAACCATACGATGGGCAAGTCCTAGGCACTGAGGTTTTACCCACAGCACCACCCACGTCCCTTGCAATCTTAACATATTGACTGGGTACAATAAAACTGAAAAGTTTTTCTGAATAATCTTAATGACTACTAGTTAGCTAAACAGGAAGAGATGGAGGGCAATAAAATGCAAATACGAATGTGCAACTTACTTTGTGTTTTCTAGTTGTCCGTTGTTAGAATGACTTATATAGAACCGTTCTTGTAAATGGCATTAACAGAGTACATGATTGCAGGCCCTTGCCCTGAGCAGCTTACAATCTGTAGTTCATGTGTTTTGTTTTATGCCTTCTACAATTTCCAATGCAACTCCCTGAAAGTACTTATCACATCCCACTCTCCATTAAAAAAACATCAACCCATGTTTGGGGAAAGGCCCTACCTCAGTGGCAGATCAATTGCTTTGCAAACAGAAGGTCACAGGTTCCATAACTGATATCTTCAGGCAGTGCTATGAGAACTCCCTGTCTGAAACCCTGGAAAGCTGCTCCATACAGTGTGGCTTTATAATGTTTCATGTCAGAAACTAAAGAATATAATGATTTCCAATTTCTCAGCATTCTAGTGAATTCTAAGAAGATTGCCTGCAGAGATGGCTGTCAAGCACTTCTTGACACAGGGGCGTCCTTATTGCTTGGTCCAAAATCTGAAATTAACCAAATCCAGCAAGCCATTGGCAAGGTAAGATTGACTTTTGCTGATTTTCTTCATACTGTAGCTGTAAGAGGCCCTGTATCATCCATATCATGTGTGTTAGGCACCCACACTGCAGAGCTTTCAATGTGACTTTGGGTGCTTCATAAGGCCCCAGAAGTCACATCCAAGGCCTTGCGGGGCCTCCCGAAGCAATTTTCAGGAGAAACCGGAAGTCATGTTGGAGGTTTTGCGAGACCTCAGACATGATGCCGAAGATTGCATTGGACATCATAATGTCAACGCGTCACGTTACGTCGCAGGTGCCATTGGGCACCCATAATCTGGGGCCCAAGTTGGTGCCCCTACTTCCTGGACTACAGCTGCTGGTACCTCAGTGTTAGCCTTCATGGTTCTTCATGATACCTACTGCACATGCATGCAAATGTGCATGAGCATCCAAGCTACAACAATGAAAATGGCAGAAAAAGAAAATAAGCTGTGGCATTCAGTAAAGGAAGGGGGAGAGATAGAGCACTGCTGTTATTCGTACTGTAGTCTGTCTGCAAAATACATTGGCTTTGTTTCTTCCAAACAATATCTCTCAACACAGATTGTACATCAGCCTGCCATCAACACCCATTTGCATCATCTCCATTGCTTTAGACTGTGAGGTTTAGATGTGAAGTATTGAGATGATTTATTTGTAATATTCAGCTAGATGGCGTGCTTCTGTGCTACAGTGTTCTACAGTGTGCTGTTCAAACCTGTGAGTTACACTAGATGGTTATTAAGTTCTCACTTAATAACTCACTTTGCTTTCCTGAGATTGGCTCAGGGACAAATCCATGACATTTCTCAAGCAAACTTGAGGATTGCTGGTTCAATTCCTTCATAATCAGAATAATGTCCAAACTCAATTCTTTTCCTTATCTCTTTCAGCATTATTTCAACTGCAGAAACCTCCGCAAAATGCCAGATGTGGTTTTTGTAATCAACAAAATTCAATATCCTTTGACTCCACAAGCCTATACTCGTAAGGTATATGATAGAACTGGAATATTATCTACTTACCATAATAATGCAGGTTCAAACAGTTTAGGGCAGATTAGAAGTGCAAAATATTTATGAACACATGGGCTAAAGAAGGGGGAAATGGAATACATTTTTGGGCAGAAAGCTTATTAGATATCCTGAGACAGTCAGAAGAGCTGGACCCAAACCTGCATGTCTTATAGAAAAAAAGGTCAATACAAATTCCCCACCAACATACTGGTAGTTTCATGACAGTTTAGTAGAGTATCCCATCCCAGGAAAGTTGCCCCTGACATATTGTATAACATGGGTGCCTGATGACCCCGAGAAGGACTTAAACCTTCCATCACATATAGCAACATCTATACTATATGCAACTCTCAGATATGTTTGCTTGGCAGTTGCAAATATGGAAGAATTTTGAAACAAATAATGTTATTTCTCCCCTCATTTCCTCTTGTAGTGATGACACAATCTAGAGAATTTTGAAATCTCACTCTCAGCACCATCTTAATACACCACATGTAGCCCTGAAGAAGGGCTTCTATTGGCAGAGGAACACAGTGATCCTATCCTTTATAGCTAGCAGGAGAGGTGGAGCGAGGAGAAGATGGGAAATAAGTCTCTTGCGATCTCCAGTGACTCCACAGGGAGGGCCATAGCTCAATAGTAGAGGATTTGCTTTGTCAATAGAAGTTCACAGTTTAAACCTCAAAGATTCCTTGTCTGGAACTGATTCTATCATCATTAAGCCGGCATAATTCCAGGGATAAGATGGCATTTCAGTGCAATTATTTCTTCCAACAGAGCAGAGCAAAAAACATTTTGAATTGTGGAGACTGCCTATAATTTTAAAATAGTTTGCTGACTTGTACAATTTGGTTGTTCATTATTAAGCTATTATGCTAATTATTATAGAATGAATACACAATTTACAATACTGTGTGCTATTACTATTGTCCTTGCGTAACATCTACAATATTTATCTCCTTTTGAGGCTTTTCTTCCAGGAAAAATCCTTTCTTTGCCTTCTTTATGTTGGAATGTTACCTTATGCTAGGGTTTAAAATATGGCAACCCTTCCTTGTGCATTTTTACCTAGATTAATTTCTTGGTTGATATGGATGTCGAATAACCCACATCTTAAGGATATCCTTTCCTTTCTTTCTAGGATAACGGCCATTGCAAGAGTGGCTTTAGCGTTGGCAGCAAAGATTATGATCACTTGATACTAGGAGATATGTTCCTCAGAGAATACTACAGTATATTTGACAAGGGGAACAACCAAGTTGGACTGGCAAAGGCAGTGTAAAAAAAGTTCTGCATTTAAAATATGCAAGTGCTGTAGTTTCTCATTTAATCAACTAATGCCAATGCCATTGTAGCTTCATAGCAATGTATTTGAGCTAATACTATCACTCGGTGTCCTATTAAAAATTATATTCGTCAGATGCCTTCAAAGAAGATGCTGTTAGTAGCATTGTTGTGGCATATATGATCTGAAAATTATGTATTTCAAATTAATAAACTGTTCCATGGCTAAGCTTTTGGATGTGATTGAAGCTGAGGTGCCATTCTCATGGATAATCACATATGTCCTAAACTGTGTGGCAGTGAAAGGACTGTGCCCCCTCACCATCTAGTGGTTTCTCTGGGGCAACATCTGTTTTCACTGCCTCCTTTCACAATTTCACATTCTGACCAGATGAGACATCTGATTCAAGGGCCAAACTTGGCAGCCTTTTCAACATGCTAGAACATGGGTGAGTCTTTTGGTCAAGGAGTTTTTAGGTTGCTTCACCACCCACTGACTGTATACTACAGATCAGGAAAGATACCATGAAAGCCCTAAGGATACCAGCATGGTTAAAGAGCAGAGTCAAATAAGCTACTAGAGGCGAAAGGCTTCCCTTAACAAATAAAGTCTTGTCCAAACTGAGATAAAAAATAACACAAACTTTGGTGAGGGGGGGGGGGAGAAAAGAAAAAAGTGCAAGCAGACAGTAAGGTGGGGGGGGCTGGGGGACCGTGGCCCTGGTGTATTGCTTCAGAGGGGGTGCAACCAAGTGCCCCCATGACAGGCTCACTCAGTGGATCCTCGTGTAAGCTCCACTCCCGGGTGAAGCCTGACCCAGGGGCGGAGAGCAGGAGAGTTGGCTGCAGTGTTGCCACCTCCCTCCTCTGCTTGGCTGCGGAATGTGAGTGCGTCGCATGCGCCACTTTGCGAGGCAAGCTGCAGTGGGCTTCCTCTGTGCCCCACCACCCTTGAGTGTTTGCCCCACGCACCCACTCCGGGTAATTGTATCTTACACTCCATCACTGCAAACATTGGCCAATAAATAAATAAATGTGCAGGTACACCATAAGGGATGCTAGAAAGGAAATTGATGAACACACATAAAAAATTAAGACTAACAAGAAGAACTTCAAATATGCAGGGAGATGGCTGGGCTAAAGGGAGACAAATGAGTGCTAAAGGAGGATGAGGGAATCATAGAGAAGCTGACTGAGTTTTCTGCTTCAGCCGTCACAACAGAATATTTTGGGCAGATCCCGGAACCATGATTTAACTTTTGTAGGATCAACTCTGAAGATCTGATGAATGCTGATAAGAAATGAAGTTCTAAGCCTATTAAACAAAATAAAAATGGACAAATAACCGAGTCTACATGGCATCCACCCAAGAGTTCTCAGTGAATGAAAATGTGCAATCACTGATCTTCTAACAAAAACATGTTACTTGTCCCTAAGATCATCCATCATACCCAAGACCTGGAAAGTAGACAATGTATCAGCAATTTTTAGGAAGGGATCCAGGGGGAGCTCCTGGAAATAGCAGGCTGCTTGCCATAACAATTCTCCAGGGAAAACTGGTGGAAAGTATTAATAAGGATAAAATGTCCAACGTTGGGGTGTCAAGTTAAATAAAATATTGGGGGAGGCAGGTAAGCCTCACACCACATAATCAATCATATGATGCTGTACACAAACATCATTTGAATGGCAATGGCCATCAACTTTGGGGTCCACGGGTCCACTCAAATATTTTATTGGGGGGGGGACCTCAGCCCCAAGGAGTTGGCTCTTATGAACCAAGCAAGGCTCCTCCAAGGGAAAGAGTTGTCTCACAAACCCTACTAGAGTTCTGAGAGAGTGTCAACAAGCACATAGAGATGATCTGGTCAACAAAGCATACTTGGACATTCGAAAACCTTCTGACAAAGTTCCTCACCAATGACTCCTGATTAAGCTTGGCAGTCATAGGCTAAGAGGAGAGGTCCTCCTCAGTATCAGGAATTAGCTGGGAAGCCGGAAGGCAAGAGTAGGAATAAATGGACAGTTCTTCAAATGGAGATATGTAGAAAGTGACATTACAAAATGACATTACAAAAAACAATCTACATAAGCAGAATAAAATACTTTATACCGTTAAAATAATTTTTAAAACCAGGCATTCTGTCAGATAAGAGTTTGCTCTCCTGAATAATTTTTTCTCCTTAAAATTGCTGCTCTAACGGCCAAACAAGCCACTTTTTCAGAGGTGTAGAGTGACTTTTGTCCTTTCATAATTTTTAGTTTTTCTTGCACTGCCAGTTGACTAAAATTTTTCAGAAGTCTTCTTAACCCTTGTTGTGTTTGAGACAATTGAATATCACACACTTGAAAGACCCATCAGGTTTGGATGGGTCCATCAGGTTTGGACTTTAACACTTTGAAACACCCATCAGGTTTGGACTTTAACACTTTGAAAGTAGAGCAGAATTCAGGATGTTGTGCAGAAGATCATCACAGGACATTCAGATTAGGTGCAAATCCATGAGAAAAAATTGGTTCAGATATACCCTAAACCACTGAGCCTCTTGGGCTTGCTGATCAGAAGGGTGACAGTTCAAATTCACGTGACGGGGTGAGTGCTTCTACCCCCTAGCAGTTCGAAACTACCAACCTAGCAGTTCGAAATCATACCAGTGCAAGTAGGTAAATAGGCACTACTGCGGTGGAAAGGTAAACAGTGTTCTGTCACGCCAGGAGAGGTTTAGTCATGCTGGCCACATGATCTGGAAAGCTGACTCCAGACAAACTCTGGCTCCCTCTGCTTGAAAAACGAGATGAGTGCTGCAACCCCATAGTCGCCTTTGACTGGACTTAAGCGTTCAGACTTAACCTAACACACACCTGCAAAGTGATTGAGAAGCTTATCTCATTCCATTTTTGAGCAGCTTATCAAATTTCCATTAGAATGCTTAGTCCAATAGCAGTGTTAAATATGTACATTTGTTATTAATAAGACATCAAAGTGATTGTGCTCAAATATATGTGTTGAGGACCTCAGATAAGAGTGGTAAATTTGCTCTTTGGATGTACAATGCCGGTAGATATACCCATCAAGGGCATGAGAACATTCACTGATATAATGTAGGTGGACTAACAGCTTGGATCTGTATAAGGTAGCTTTCTCTGTTCCTAAATGGCTGGAATCCCCCAAAATAAGATTGATTCATTTCTTTTTGTGCAATTTCAGGTCCTTCCTGGCATCCTTTTCTCTTCTTTTTTCCCATTCATGATGATTTGTGCTCATGTGCTATTGAGGTGGTCACATGTGGTCATGATTTTAATTATGTTTGCACATGAAAAATTTCTGGAGTGTCACAGTGCTTCATTTGCAAGCAGTGCATATTCTGATATATATATTCCAGATTTCACGGTCCTTCCCCCGTTACCATTTGCCGATGGCCATGGGACTTTGGGGGTTTGGGTTTGGGATGGGGTTTTGGAAGAAGCCTGTGCATCAATTTGTTTTATGTATGTAGATCAGTGCATGCTGACCAACACTCAGTCTTCGCAGTAAGGCTCTATTTCGATGGCATGAGTACCACAACGACCGGTAGATTCTTATCTGCTGCAGCCTTCATCCACCTTCACAGCCATTGTAACATACCTTGTTATCTTCCACCTGTTCAGCTTCTGAGGACTTCTTGGATCATTCTTTGTTTAGATCCTCCCCTTTGACCTTATCGTCTTGGGTGACTCTGCTGGGAGTACGCGACTCCTGATGGCTTTGCTCACAAGGGTGATAGGAACGTGCAAGCCCACTCACCCCCGACAAGGTGACAATCCAGCGAGTGAGATATTTACCCTATTAAATGCTGAATACATGACTTCCTCTTAGGTATGATTTCATTGTGTTTACAAAGCAAGGTGACTGATTACTTCTCATTTCCAAGTATGGGCTGGACTTTCTGTGATGAAATATGATCTTTAGATGACGGTGGGCACTTCTCAAGCAGCTATAAAATAACAGAGTTTCCCCCTAGAAAAACCAGAAAAACTAGAGCAGCCCCCACTGGACAAGCAGGATGAAGTACCTTGCAGTTCTCTTCACCATTGTTGCTCTCTCCGAATGTCTCGTTAAGTAAGTTATTGTTTTGTTGCTGATATTTACTCATCTGACAGCTACACTTTCTGATTAACTAATGAAGAGGATAGAGTGTGAATTATAACTTCAAATATTATATAATTATTCAGATATATATATATATATATATATATATATATATATATATATATATAACACATACACACAGCTGAGAGGAGATTAATAAATGCAAAATGGTCCTCTGGCCACAGTTACAAGGGTAGAAGCACATAAAGGTAAAGGTAAAGGTACCCCTGCCCGTACGGGCCAGTCTTGACAGACTCTGGGGTTGTGCGCCCATCTCACTCAAGAGGCCAGGGGCCAGCGCTGTCCGGAGACACTTCCGGGTCACGTGGCCAGTGTGACAAAGCTGCATCTGGCGAGCCAGAGCCGCACACGGAAACGCCGTTTACCTTCCCGCTGGTAAGCGGTCCCTATTTATCTACTTGCACCCGGAGGTGCTTTCGAACTGCTAGGTTGGCAGGCGCTGGGACCGAGCAGCGGGAGCGCACCACGCCGCAGGGATTCGAACCGCCGACCTTTCGATCGGCAAGTCCTAGGCGCTGAGGCTTTAACCCACAGAAGCACATAGACTCACTGAAAAAAGCATGGCTACGTCTAATTTGAGATGGAACAATATTTTGGGGCATTTGTGTATGTCCTTTTTTTATCCCCTGCCTTAAGTAGCGTAGTAACAGGATGATACTCAGCACCTGAAGCTCACCACAGCATGTCCGAAGTGACAGGAGAAAGTGGAATTGTCAAACTGTTCTTTGTAATCAGCAATTGAGGACCCAATAGCACACTTTGAAGTGCTGCTGACACTAATAGAAACAAAAGGAGTCTTTAAAAATGGGCTGCAAAGAATTCATTTTATGTCAGTCAAATATTAAACACCCTACACACCTACAGTTGTTTTTTTCTTTCAGCTATCTTCCTTAAATTAATTGAGAGATAAAGGAGATTATCATCCCTGTCATGCATTACAGCAGGAACTAGGATTCTATTTGCCGTGCTGGTTGGGGCTGATGGGACATGGAGCTTAACAACCTCTGGAGATCCACAGGCTTCTTTCCCCTGCATAAAAGCTGTTCAAATCCCACCCATGATCCCATGATCTTTTCTATGGAAAAGATGCATGAATGAATGTGTGCAAGATTATAGGCTATGTTACTATTTCTTGATCCTAAAAAAAGACTTTGACTGTATTGAGTGAGTGCGGACTTTCACTTCAATTTCCTAAGTACCAAATTTTTGGAATAGCTTAGATCTAGTAGTTAAGAGAGTTTGGAAGGTGTGCAGGGCTGTAACTAGGGGGTGGCAAGGTGGGCCCCCACCAGGGACGCAGGCTAGGGGGGGTACAAAATTGGCTAAAATATGTCCATAAATATGTCTTTTAAAATATTGATTATTGCCTCATTAGAAAAGGTTTTAAATAGAGGGTGAATTGAAGGGGGGATGGAGGAGAGGTGGAAAGAAGAGCTAATTTGTCAGTGGCTAAGGGGCACAATCTGGACAGGAGCGCAAGATTACCTAGCTATAATTTTGATGGGATGGTTATATTAAGCCTATTATTATGTTTGTAGCTATGGAGTGGAAAGACAGGTTGCAAAATAGCAAATTTTAGGGAGACAGAAAATCCAAACCTAGTAATTTTGTTTCTTATGTTCCAGGATTCCCTTGCAGAGAGGGACAAAAGTAAGAGACACACTCAAGGAGAAAAATCTGCTGGAAAATCTTCTTCAGAAATACCGTTATGACATTGGTACAAAATACAACTCAGATATTTCTAATGCTGCCCAGGTGGCTGAAGAACCACTTCTGAACTCTTTTGAGGTGAGTTCAAAAGAGTTTTGCTCTTATCAATTTGCTGTGCTGCTGAACAACATTTCCTCAAAGTTTTCATGATGGTCAGTTGAGATACTTCTTCATATTTCTCCTGACACCCAGAGGTTATCAACATACTATGTTAGATGCAATTCAGCAAAACACAGCCACCTCAATCACACAATGAGACTTAGTCATGACTATCACAAAGCCCTGTTGTTTTCAACATAAGAAGTTGCAACTAACTTTTGCCGGATAACTCCCATAGAGGAGTTATGATCCAGCCAAAGTTAATTACATTGAAATCCCATTGACACCTAGCGTAGCCAGATACAGTAGAGAACAGGGTTCTTGCACCTTTAATAGTTGTGTAGAAGAGGGAATTTCAGCAGATTGTGGCTTTTCATTCAAGTTCACAGATACTGAGCGCCCCTTTATTACAACTATTCAAGGTATGAGAACCGTGTTCTTTTTTGCATCTAGGCATCTTATTAAAGGGCAGAGCAGGAAAATGATGAAGCCAGGGTGTTGTGTAGGCCAGAAAAATAGTACTTTAGCTTGTTTTTTGTGGTGAACATTGTGAGAGCTCTTCTATGGCAATAAATGGTACTTACGTGTTTTTTAAAAAAATATTTATAATTTTCAATTATAACAAAAAGGAAAACATTTCACAAATCAATCAATAGTAATTCTGACACTTTGAATCTTGACTTTCCTCCCCCTTTTTCTGTAGTTCCTTAAAACTGTTTTCATCTTTCCCTGCATATCCCAAATTGTCTCAATCTATTCTTTTTTAAAAATCTGCTATTATATATATATTTAGAAACTGCAAGTTTTTACAATAGCACTTATTTGTTATGCACAGAAGTTATTTTGAAGTGGGGAAAATGTCAGTTCTGCTGTATTTCTTCTGTTCGTGAGTTATATTAAAGCACATACTGCTTTTATATTATGTCGTTTATTATTTGTTTATTTGAACAATTCCCTTTTCATATTATCCCACTTTTGACAGGAAATAAATTTCTCTTTTCTAACTTTTTTTTTTAAATGTAGCACTTAGATTTAAAGTGATTACCTTGCATATCTGTGAGGAAGTAAAATGTTCAAAAGCCTAAAAAGAAGGAACGTTTTGCAAATTGTGTTTGTTTTATGAATTAACAGACTGAATACTATGGAACAATCTACATTGGAACCCCACCACAGAAGTTCACTGTTGTGTTTGACACTGGATCATCCACTCTCTGGGTACCCTCTGTCTATTGCAGTAGTCAAGCATGCCGTAAGTAACTGACTATAAAAAAGTCTTCAAGCATGTCACTCTGATATTAAATATGACCTGGGAGGGCCTATGAAGTTGTGTAAAGGAATGGATTCATTATTTCACAATCCAGCATTGCAGACTCAGGTCATAATTCTATTTACATATGAGTAGGGTTGATTGAGAGATGCGGGTGGCGCTGTGGGTTAAACCACAGAGCCTAGGACTTGCTGATCGAAAGGTCGTTGGTTCGAATCCCCACTACAGGGTGAGCTCCCGTTGTTCGGTCCCAGCTCCTGCCCACCTAGCAGCTCGAAAGCACCTCAAAGTGTGAGCAGATAAATAGGGACCACTCTCCAGCAGGAAGGTAAACGGCGTTTCCGTGTGCTGTGCTGGTGCTGGCTCGCCAGCTGTGGCTTAGTCACGCAGGCCACGTGACCCGGACGCTGTCTTCGGACAAGCGCCAGCTCCTGGCCTCTTGAGCGAGATGAGCGCGCAACCCCAGAGTCGGTCACGACTGGACCTGTTGGTCAGGGGTACCTTTACCTCTACCTTTTAGGGTTGATTGAACTCAGTGAGGCCAACGTCTAAATAAATATGTGTGGAATTGAATGTGGGCTTGCAATCCCATACCCATTTACCTGATGTGTCATCAGTGTCCCCACACAGCCCAAGTAAGGGTGGCAGTGGGGAAGGGGTGGGAGGGAGGCAGGGTAGTAGAGTGGGGGCACATCCCATTATGCTTCAAGTGGCAAAACAGGACACTCCACTGCTGGAGAGAGAGATCTCAGTTTTTAGTGATCAGGTGTAATGCTCTCAGGCAGGCAAAAAAGCTCCAAAAAGAAGTAATGAGTTTCTTGGAAGATTTACAGTAATTTACAATTAATACAGAGAGAGCAGCATGAGCCTGCCATTCTCAGCTACAAGGTGCTCAATCTGAGTCCCCACCTTGTACATAGCTGTCAACTTTCAGATTTGAAAATAAGGGATCAGCAGCCTCGAAAATAAGGGATTAGCAGCCTCACCTGTCCCGGGGACAGTCTTTTGTTGTTTAGTTGTTTAGTCGTGTCTGACTCTTCGTGACCCCATGGACCAGAGTACACCAGGCACTCCTGTCTTCCACTGCCTCCCGTAGTTTGGTCAAACTCATGTTGGTAGCTTTGAGAACACTGTCCAACTATCTCGTCCTCTGTAATCCCCTTCTCCATCTTTCCCAGCATCAGGATATTTCCCAGGGAGTCTTCTCTTCTCATGAGGTGGCCAAAGTATTGGAGCCTCAGCCTCAGGATCTGTCCTTCCAGTGAGCACCCAGGGCTGATTTCCTTCAGAATGGATAGATTTGATCTTCTTGCAGTCCATGGGACTCTCAAGAGTCTCCTCCAGCACCATAATTCAAAAGCATCAATTCTTCAGCGAGATTAGTAAAAAAAATGTGTTCGGTGAGATTAGTAAAAAAAATAATACATCCCAGCTCCTGTTATCTAAATGTTTCCCTAGTGTTTTCCAATGTCCTTTTATTACAATTATTCTCTTCAGAAAATGTATACCTTCAGTTTGTTTCTGCTATTGATCACTGATTAAAAGCTGTTTTTGTATTAATTAATTTCTGATTCCTTTTTACCTTTAGAAACACACCATAGATTTGACCCAAGTAAGTCTTCTACCTTCCAAGGAACAGGACAGCCATTCTCCATTAAGTATGGGAAAGGAAGCATGGAAGGGATCTTTGGACTTGATACAATCAAGGTAAACTAATAGTATTTTATAGATACAGGACAAGTTGAGAATACAAGCTTATAAAAATATTGACTCTTCTGTGCATTTCCAAGGTCGATACTTCTCAATGTTTTTGAATCCTGGAAAATTTAAAGCAGTAAAAACTGAATCAGTCCTTTATATTCTGTGGAAATATTTATGTACAGTATATTTACATTGATGGCTGCTTCCCAGGGAATTCAGAACACAATATGTGGTAATCAAGAAGTTGATTTTAAATTGTCGTTGTTACAATCAAAATAGTACAAATTAAAGCTGCAGTACTAAGGTTATGCAATCCTGAAGTAAATATCAATGAAATTGATGAGACCAACCTCTGAATAAACAGGTTTAAAACAAGGACCTAATTTGCTCTTGCCCACTATCCATAGGAGCCAATTCTTATGGGCCATGGTCCCTTCATCCCCCAAATATTATATGACGGGGGCCGCCCCTCAAAGTTAATGGGCTTTGCCATTCAAATGGTGTGCATGGACTGTGTCTTGTGATCAATTATGCAGGATGGGACTTACCTGCCACCCCCAATATTTTATTACCTGCCACTATACATGTTTGAATATTATTGTCTGAAAGGTCAAATGAGGTTTCCTTTCATGTTAACATGCACAGGATTGTAGCCTGAACGCAATGCTTAAAGAAGCCTGCTCTGTACTTTACAACGTGATACAGAAGTAAGGGAAGACTGTGTTTTTCTCCTAGATATCTGATCTTACCATTTCCGATATGGAATTCGGCTTGAGTACCAGTGAGTCAGAAGACCCATTTTCCAGAACTAAATATGATGGGATCCTCGGCTTAAACCCTTGGAAAAAAAGTTCATTCTTTGAGAACCTGATGAAGAAAGGCTTGCTTGAGAAAGAAGAATTTTCTGTTTATCTCAGCGGGTAAACACTATTTTGCTTTACTGCTAAGAAGATTTGTTGCATGTTGATGGAGGACTCATGGAAGGAAACTGCACCTGAGATTACTTTACAGGTTGGCTAATGCTTTGCCTGCTGAATCTTGTAGAACAGGCTGTCTGCCACTGTGCTTTGTTTGCACAGAGGTTGATGGGTAGAGGGGACTGGAACCTCAATCCCCAATTTGGTTAGAATGCTGAGCCCCTCCAGGGATGAATACGCTATTGTAGTCAAGGCTACTTGATGATGATGAAGAAAAGATCCCTCCAGTTTTCTAGTACCCAGCAGTCGACTGCACCATCTTGCTTGTTGTGCCTTGAGAGCAGAGCAGAGCAGGGGCCAAGCTCAGGTGAGCTAAGTCTTAATGTGGGAAGAGAGGGAGGTGGACAGATGTGAGGCAGAGAGTGAAGAGGTCAACCCCCCTGCTTCTTTTACTATTATTTAATGCATGGAAATACGGAATTAAAAAAATATATTGTATTCCATCCATGTAGCTATCTTCCCTTTTCATTTTAATTTAATACTGTACAAACTTGAAACCTCCCCCCAAAAAACACTTTAGAGATTTGGAGTTTTTGCTCCAATTCACTATCCTACCCCATGCAGAATAACTGGAGGATAGTATCACAAAGACCATTTCACCTGACTATTTTGGGGGTAGATCAAGAACTGAAGGGATAAATTCCTCCCTCCCATCGGGTGGCTAATATGCAGCCCATCCTGTACATGTCAGCTCAGAAGTCAGTGCTACAGTGCCTGGCACTGCAACCTTAATGGTTTTTTGAAAGGGAGGTAGCAAGCCTTTGTAGGGCAGAAGACAGGAAGGAAAGCAGTAGGTGGAAGCAGAGCCAGCCACAAATGAAGCCAGCTGATTTTGTCCGCATTCTCCAACCAACTGAGGATATAAGGGTAGCAATTAGACAGACTAAGGAGGAGGAAACTGACAGACAGTGACACTCCCTGGACTGGGTGCAGGCAGGCAGGCAGGCAGCTGAGGCTGGCTGGAAGTAGACTGAGGTTGGTGGAGTAGAAGCCATTTCCGCAGAATGGCCTCCACTGCCCCAATGGCTTGCTTAAAATCACAATGAAAATCAATTAGAAGAACAAAACTTATGAAGATTATGAAGGGGGAAGTCAGTGTGTGATATACAGAGCTGAATAGGAAGCATGGTGATATATAGAACATTAACAGCATTCACCTTTCAAAATCTTAAAGCCTTCATTGTTGAGTGTTCACCAGTTGATACTGGTGCACTGCAAAAGTTTCTTTCTCTCTCTCTTTTTGTCTAATTTGGACAGAGATACAAGAACATGATACATACTGTCAGGGGTTCAGGAGCAGAGACACAGGACATGGAGCAAATGGAGAGTGAGGAGGAATCCGAGGAGGGTGTAGGCAGTGACAGTGGTCAGAGAGATTCCACGAGTCTCTCCAGCGAATCGGAAGATTCACAGAAAGGAGCGCCGATGGCCAGGGCAAGGGAGGTGCCAAGGGGGAAACCCCAGAAGGAAGGGGCCAGCGGGGACTCCCTGAGCAGCAGTTGGAAATCAGGACCAGCTTCCCCACCAGAGCGCAGTGGGGGGGAGGAGTCCCAGGCATCGGGACCAGTGTTCTCACCACCAGAGAGAGGAGATGAGTCAGGATTGACCATGCCTCCATGGGAGAGCAGGGAAACGGTCAAGAGGAAAGTCACAGGCTGGGCGCGCGCGCCAAGTTCAAATGTACAGGCGAGCGGCACAGCAGGTAGCCCGGATAGGGAGCCAGGTCCTAAAGCCCGCCGGAAGGAGGGGCAAGACTCAGGGGGGTCAGCGTCAGAAGAGTCCAGGAAGGAGGAAACCCCAGGGGGCAGAAGGACCCAGAGGAGGAAGGAACAGCGCAGGAGGTGGAGCCGGGCTAGGATCTTAAACTGGTGCGGAAGGGATAGTGACTCAGAGGGGACTTCGCCGATCTAGAGTCAAGACGTAGGGCTGCACGCTCTGGGGTTTGAAATGGAAACTAAACTTCAATGAAGACTTTTGTACATTATATCAACCGGGCGTTGGTCCTCTGTGAGCTGGGACCTAGAGGCAGCTCTGACACATACACTTTTTAAATATGCAGTCCAGCTTATTCTGAACGAATGACTTCACAACATCATATATATCTATGTTTCAGAAAAACAGATGGGAGCATGATCATTTTTGGTGGAATTGATCAATCTTATTTCACTGGTCCTATTAACTGGATTCCTGCCACATATAGGAAATTTAAGATTGAAGTGGACAGGTAAGCAGGAATTATTCTTATTAATAGTATTAGCAACATTATTGTTAATCTTAACATATTGACTGGGTACAATAAAACGGAAAAGTTTGTCTGAATAAATTTAATGGCTACTAGTTAGCTAAACAGGAAGAGAAGGAGGGCAATAAAATGTAAATACGAATGTGCAACTTACTTTGTGTTTTCTAGTTGTCCGTTGTTAGAATGACTTATATAGGACTGTTCTTATAAATGGCATTTACAGAGCATATGAGGGCAGGTCCTTGCTCTGAGCACTTTACAATCTGTAGTTCGTGAGTTTTGTTTTATGCCTTGTACTATTTCCAGTGCAGCTACCTGAAAGTACTTATCACATCCCAGTCTCCATTTAAAAAACCAACCCATGTTTGGGGAAGGGCCCTACCTCAGCTGAGGATCATTTGCTTTGCAAGCAGAAGCCTCCAGGGACATAGCTATACAGCTGCAAAGAAAACGTTTTAAGTGTGTTTTAAGTGAAATATACAATGTGACGCTAGATGTTGATGGTGAGCCGTACGGTAAATTCAATGTATTTTTAAAAACTTTTTTTAAAAAATAGCATTTTTTATTCCACCTAGGTTTCATAGCTGATATTTCCAGGCCGTGCTATGAGAACTCCCTCTCTGAAATCCTGGAGAGCTGTTCTATACAATGTGGGATTTTTATGTTTCATGTCAGAATCTAAAGAATCTAATGATGTCCAATTTCTCAGCATTCTAGTGTATGGTCAGGCAATTGCCTGCAGAGATGGCTGTGAAGCACTTCTTGACACGGGGACGTCCTTCTTGCTCGGCCCAGCATCTGAAATTAGCCAAATCCAACAAGCCATTGGAGTTACAAAAGTAAGATTGACTTTTGCTGGTTGTCTTCATACTGTAGCTGAAAGAGGCCCAGTACCATCCTTTTCACTCCAGTGTCCACACTCCATACTCTAATTGTTAGCTAGAGCTCAAGTTTCAGAGGCACACAACCGAAGGTGGTGAGGATTAGGCTTGACCTAGGATATCGCCTGGACTGCAACAGCTGAAACCTCAGTGCCAGGCTTCATAATTCTTCATGATACTGCACATGCATGCAAATGTACATGAGCATACAAACTATGACCATGGAAATGGCAGGGAAAGAAAACAATCTGGGAGGGTGACGTCCAGTGAAATAAACACTTCCAGTGGACTTAATGCTAAATCCACACAATTAAATGAAGTGATGGCCTTTTTTCAATAGGCTGATTGACTCTTGGAAGATCCTGATGCAATGAGAGTATGATCCATGGAAGCTTCTCTCTGACTGATGGTGATTTCATATGTGACCTTGGCATTTTTATATGACATAACCTGAGAATGTCCCATGGGTTTATTGTACTGTTGTATGTGCTTTGGGCTATCTAGCTATCCTTTCCTATATGCAGGGTTCTGAAAAGAATCCACTATACAGTACATGAAAGGTGGCCAGATGCAAAACACAACAAAACTCTTGCACCTTTAATAGTTGTGCAGAGAAGGAACTTTCAGCAGGTATTAGTTCTGCTGAAAACCATTCTTCTACGTCCAAGTCCCATACATGGACAGATAGAGGGTGTGTTTCATCCTTATCACTCTAGTGTCCACACTCCATACTCTAATTGTTAGCCGGAGCTCAGGTTTCAGAGGCACACAACTGAAGGTGGTGAGGATTAGACTTGACTTTGGATACCTCCTGGCACTGGTACCAACTCCAGGGGGCCCATGGGGGCCCAGGCACCACACAAAAAATGGTGGGTATTTGGCACCCACACTGCGGAGCCTCCGATGTGATTTAGGGTGCTTCGCAAGGCCCCGGAAGTCACATCCAAGGTCTTGCAGGACCTCCCGAAGCACTTTCAGGAGAAACCAGAAGTCACATTGGAGGCTTTGAGAGACCTCAGACATGACCCCGGAGATTGCATTGGAGGCCTTCCAGGGACTGCTGTAGTGTGTGCAATGTAACATGACATCAAAATGTCAAAACATCACATTACATCACGGGTGCCATTGGGCACCCATAATCTGGGGCCCAAGTCAGTGCCCCTGCCTCCTGGACTACAGCTGCTGGCACCTCAGTGTCAGGCTTCATGGTTCTTCATGATACCTACTGCACATGGATGCAAATGTGCATGAGCACCCAAGCTACAACAATGGAAATGGCAGGAAAAGAAAATAAGCTGTGACAACCAGTAAAGGAAGGGGGCGATAGAGAGCACTGCTGTTATTTCATACTGTAGTCTGTCTGCAAAATACATTGGCTTTATTTCCTCCAGACAACATCTCTCAAAACAGATTCAGTACATCAGCCTGCCATCAGCACCCATTTTAGATTGGGGAATTTGGGCTCATACCGGACTTTAAAAATGGATTGCATCATCTCCATTGCTTTAGACTGTGAGGTTTAGATGTGAAGTGTTGAGGTGATTTATTTGTAATATTCAGCTAGATGGCGTGCTTCTGTGCTACAGTGTTCTACAGTGTGCTGTTCAAACCTGTGAGCTACACTAGATGAAACAAAAAAAATTCCTTCCAGTAGCACCTTAAAGACCAACTAAGTTAGTTCTTGGTATGAGCTTTCGTGTGCATGCACACTTCTTAAGATACATCTTAAGGATATTCTTTTTTTGTTGTTTTGACTATGGCAGACCAACACGGCTACCTATCTGTAACTTACACTAGATGGTTATTAAGTTCTCACTTAAAGCGCTATGTTTGCTTTCCTGAGATTGGCTCAGGGACAAATCCATGACATTTCTCAAGCAAACTTGAGGTTTGCTGGTTCAGTTCCTTCATGATCAGAATAATGCAAAAACTCAACTCTTCCTTATCTCTTTCAGCATTCGTTCAACTGCAGAAACCTCCACAATATGCCAGATGTTGTTTTTGTAATCAATGGAATTCAATATCCTTTGACTCCACAAGCCTATACTCATAAGGTATATGATAGAACTGGAATACTATCTACTTGCCATAATAATGCAGGTTCAAACAGTTTAGGGCAGATTAGAAGTGCAAAATATTTATGAACACATGGGCTAAAGACGGGGGGGAGGAATACATTTTGGGGCAGAAAGCTTATTAGATATCCTGAGACGGTCAGAAGAACTGGATCCAAACTTGCAAGTCTTATAGAAATAAAGGCCAATTCAAATTCCCCACCAACATAGTTTTATGACAGTTTAGTATAGTATCTCTGACTACAGATGATTCCCAACCCAGGAAGGTTGCCTCTGATATGTTGTATAACATGGGTGCCTGATGACCCCGAGAAGGACTTAAACCTTCCATCACATATAGCAACATATATACTGTATGCAGCTCTCAGATGTGTTTGCTTGGCAGTTGCAGATACGGAAGAATTTTGAAGCAAATAATGTTCTTTCTCCCCTCGTTTCCTCTTTGTAGTGATGACACAATCTAGAGAGTTTCTAAATCTCATTATCAGCAGCATCCTAATGTTCCACATGTAGCCCTGAAGAAGGGCTTCTATTGGCAGAGGGACACAGTGATCCTATCCTTTATAGCTAGCAGTAGAGGTGGAGCGAGGAGGAGATGGAAAATAAGTCTCTTGTGATCTCCACTGACTCCATAGGGAGAGGCCATAGCTCAGTAGTAGAGGATTTGCTTTGCAAATAGAAGTTCACAGTTTAAACCTCCAACATTTCCAAGTAGGCTTGGCAAAGATTCCTTGTCTGGAACTGATTCTATAATAATTAAGCCAGCATAATTCCAGGGATAAGATGGCATTTCAATGCAATTATTTCTTCCAACAGAGCAGAGCAAAAAACATTTTGAATTGTGGAGACTGCCTATAATTTTAAAATAGTTTGCTGACTTGTACAATTTGGTTGCTCATTATTAAGGTATTATGCTAATTATTATAGAATGAATACACGATTTACAATATTGTGCACCATTACTATTGTCCTAGTGTTACATCTACAATATTTATTTCCTTTTTAGACTTTTCTTCCAGGAAAAATCCTTCCTTCGCCTTCTTTATGTTGGAATGTTACCTTATGCTAGGGTTTAAAATATGGCAACCCTTCCTTGTGCATTTTTACCTTGATTAATTTCTTGGTTGATATGGATGTCGAATAACCCACATCTTAAGGATATTCTTTCCTTTCCTTTCTTTCTAGGATGATGACCATTGCAAGAGTGGTTTTAGCTCTGGCAGCAAAGATTATGATCACTTGATACTAGGAGATATGTTCCTCAGAGAATACTACAGTATATTTGACAGGGGGAACAACCAAGTTGGACTGGCAAAGGCAGTGTAAAAAAAATTCTGCATTTAAACTATGCAAGTGCTGTAGCTGCTCATTTAATCAACTAATGCCAACGTCATCGTAACTTCATAGCAATGTATTTGAACAAATACTATCACTCGGTATCCTATTAAAATTATGTTCATCAGATGCCTTTAAAGAAGATGCAGGTGGTAGCATTGTTGTGGCATATATGATCTGAAAATTATGTATTTCAAATTAATAAACTGTTCCATGGCTAAGCTTTTGGATGTGATTTCTGTACTATACCCTATAGCTAATGTGAGTGAAGCTGAGGTGCCATTTCTGAAGTCAATGGGGAGGGAAAAGGCAAGGGCAAAAGGCCCAGTCTCAGGATCAGTCAAGTTTAAGTTATGGAGAGAAAGAGAGAGTAAAAAGCCACCAATGTACATTAACAGTATTTTTACTCATTTATTTCTTTTTTATGCCCTATAAATAATACACAGCGAGTACTGTACACTAATACCACACAGAGAACTGGAGAGTTGTCACGGATACAAGCACTCCTCCTGCAGGGACAGGGAACCTGTGGGCCCCCGAATGTTGTTGAGCTGCAGTTCAGCCCCAACCTGCATGGCCGGAGTTCAGGAATGATGGAAATTGTAGGGTCAAAAGTTCTCCATGCCTGCCCTTATTGATAATCACATATTGTCCTAAACTGTGTGGCAGTGAAAGGACTGTGCCCCCTCACCAGCTAGTGGTTTCTCTGGAGCAACATCTGTTTTCACTGCCTCCTTTCACAATTTCACGTTCTGACCAGATGAGACATCTGATTCAAGGGCCAAACTTGACAGCCTTTTCAACTTGCTTGGACATTGGGGAGTTTCTTGATCAAGGAATTTTTAGGTTGCTTCACCATCCACTGACTGTATAGTACAGATCAGGAAAGATACCATGAAAGCCCAAAGGATACCAGCATAGTTAATGAGCAATGTCGAAGAAGCTAGTATAGGCAAGAAGGCTTCTTTAAAAGAAATTAAGTCTTGTCCAAATGGAGAATAGATTGGAAACAAACCTGGAAAGTAGCCAATGTATCACCTATTTTTAGGAAGTGATCGGGGGGGGGCCTCCTGGAAAAAACAGGCTGCTTACCTTAACACCTTAACAATTCTCCAAGGACGACTGGAGGATAAAAACAACTGTTAAGGATAAAATAACCAAGCTTATTAAAGAGTCAACCTGCCTTTCCTTATTTCTGGGGCAGTTGAACTGCAGCTCTGAGCTTTGAGTTGGAAATTACAAATTTCTCCAGCATAAAGGAAATCACACCTATTTGCTGTCTTCATCCTCACAGCTGTTGCTTTTGCAAAACTTCTTCTGAAGAAACGAGTGATTGTGAAAGCTATATCACCTTCCTGATGTTGCACCATTAATGATCACACCCAAATAAAAGTGATTCATCTGTTTTGCTGGAATTTAGATTAGGTCCAAGTTTCCTTGTTTTTCTTGCTACCCAATTGTTAAAACGCATTAAGTTGAAAGTTCAGTCCCATGTTAGGTCTGAATCATGTTGAGTGAATGCAGAACCTAAGAGGAGACCAGTAGCTCCTCCAAGTCACTGTAGAGGTGGCATGGAGGGGGGCTGCTGAGGAGGCAGCAGATCTGGCATGCAAGGAGCACATGGCAATGGCAGCAACAGCAGGCGATGCATTCCTTGGAGGCGGGATCTGCTGCCCCTGTGGATCTTGCTGCCTAAGGTGGTCATCCCACCTTGTCTCATGGATGGGCTGGCCCTGGCTCTACCTCTGTATGCAGCAGAGGTTCTTGGTTTACTATCTAGCCTGTTTCTGTGGCCTTCTGGACTCCTCCAGGAATGGAAGGATGCTGGAATGCAGAAGTGTCAGTACAGTGGGAGAGCTTGGTTGCCCATTTGCTGCCATGATGGCATCCTCTGGACCCTACCAGTGATGGATGGCAGGAATCTGGTGGTTGAAGGTGGTAAGAATTGGAGGGAGCCAGAACACATGTTTATGCCAACAATACTCCCAGCAACCTGCAATAGAAGAAGAAGAAGAAGAGTTTGGATTTGATATCCCGCCTTTCACTCCCTTTAAGGAGTCTCAAAGCGGCTAACATTCTCCTTTCCCTTCCTCCCCCACAACAAACACTCTGTGAGGTGAGTGGGGCTGAGAGACTTCAAGGAAGTGTGACTAGCCCAAGGTCACCCAGCAGCTGCATGTGGAGGAGCGGAGACGCGAACCTGGTTCCCCAGGATTACGAGACTACCGCTCTTAACCACTACACCACACTGGGTGAAGGGAAAAGTTCCTTGCTGGGCAGAGAGAAGGGATCTATTTAGAGGTCTCTCTGTTCAGTTGTCAAGTTCCTAATGCCTCAAGTGGCCCTGTTGCCATTCACCTTCATCCTGTTTCATATGTACCCTTCTCCCTTCTCAGGTCATATGCCCATTTCTCCCAGCCTCACACCAGCACTTTTATTTTTTTTAATGTTCTTGTGAGCTACACATGAAGAAATATGTGCTAAACTTTCCATGTGCATCAGAAGTAGATTTACGTGTGTGAAGAAGAGGTGGAGAGATGATTTTAGCTAATTCTTATTGGGTCATAGGAGCGTGATGGAATGGCTTTGAATGCCTATAAGAAAAGCAATAAAAGCTGGTGAAAGACAGTAGAATATGGTGAGAGAAAGAGAGGACTCCACTGTGTGATTAGGTAAAGAGAAGGTAGACGAAGGTGTCAACAGAGAGGGAAAGGGGACAGGCAGAGAGCTGACAAAAGGAAGAATTGTGAAAGGAGGGAAGACCTGTAAGTGGCAACAGAGAAAGGACTAAGAAAATGCAGGAAGGAGGCTATAGTTACAGGGGGCAGGGGTGGGAGAGACAAGAATAAGATGGTGAATGTTATTAGTTAATGGCTAACATCATTTCCCCCACAATCAATCAATGAGACTGAAGTTAAAGCAAATACAGATTTCAGTAGTAGCAGGCACTTCAGTTCAGATGCCAAGTCTGACAGAAGCTGATTGAACTGTATAGAAAGCAATGTTGCCATACTGGCAAAATTCTCAAAGACAAACAAGCAAGCAAGCTCAGCCCCTGTATTGGAAAGCCACCCTATTTCTCTGTAAGCAAGACCACAAAGACAATGAACACGCAAACCATGGGCCTATTAAGTTTGCCTGGATGAATTTCTCCACTATCTCTAGTCCTGAGTCTGGACTGATTGAAGACTACTGGCCTGCACTGACCACCAGCACATCTTCATGGTTTCAAATAAGATATGGAAATATAATGCATGGCAATTTATTCACTGGATTTATTTATAACTGAAAATATTTTATGATGAGGACACACCTTAGGGAAAATTTCAGCATATTTACAAAGAAATATGACTGGTCAGTTTTGGTTTCCTGGAATGGGAGGGGCTTTCTGTGATGAAATATCATAATTCACCCTTCCAATAACATTGAATACTTCACAAGGAGCTATAAAATAAGAGCATTTCTGCAACAAACACTAGAGAAACTGGAGCAGCCTCTGCTGAACAAGCAGGATGAAGTGCCTTACAGTTCTCTTCACCATTATTACTCTCTCCGAATGTCTCTTTAAGTAAGTTATCATTATGTTGCTGATATTTACTTCACAGACATATGTGCTTTCTGATTAACTAATCAAGCAAGAGAGGAAAGGGAGTGTGAATTGTATCTACAAATCTAAGAATGTGTGGGTGGGTGGGTGGGTGTGGGTGTGGGTGTATGCGCACTTATATTTGTGTGTATACATATATACACACTGCATCAAACCTATTCTTAAGTTTTGGACTATAGAGTGGAAAGACTAATTGCAAAATAAGCACATTACGGGGAACCAGATAGAGGGCCTTTTCAGTAGTTGCACTCTCCCTGAAGGAACGAGGCAGAGGGCCTTCTTGGTAGTGGCGCCCGCCCTGTGGAATGCCCTCCCATCAGATGTCAAGGAAATAAACAACTACCTGACTTTTAGAGGACATCTAAAGGGAGCCCTGTATATGGAAGTTTGAAATGTTTGATATCTTACTGTGTTTTAATCTGTTGTAAGCCACTCAGAGTGGTTGGGGTAACACAGTCAGATGGGTGGCATATAAATACGTTGTTGTTTGTTTGTTTGTTTGTTTGTTTGTTTGTTTGTTTGTTTTGTACCAGGATTTCTTTGGAGAGGAGGAAGAGTCTAAGAAAGATTCTCAGGGAGGAAAACTTGTTGGAAGATTTTCTTTTGAAACAATGTTATGGCTTCTTTTGTCAATACCTCCCTTTTGCAAAAAATGGCCATGTGTCTAAGGAACCGCTTCTGGATTTCTTGGATGTGAGTTCATGTTTTGCTTTTATCAATTTGCTGTGCTGCAGAACAACATTCCCAAATATATACATGAGGCTCAGTTGAGACCCTTTTTATATTTATCTCGGCATGCAGGCTTAAGAACATAATAGGCACAATTAAGCAAGACTTAGTCATTCCCACTAAAAGCAACCGAATACGATTTAGTCATGGCTAGCTTAAAGCCTTGTTGATTTCTATGGGACATGTTGAAACTAACTTTGGATGGATTGTACCCATGATCCACCCATAGTTAAGCACTTTGAAATCCCATTGACACCTAGGGGGTAAAGGTAAAAGTAAAGGTACCCCTGCCCGTATGGGCCAGTCTTGACAGACTCTGGGGTTGTGCGCCCATCTCACTCAAGAGGCCAGGGGCCAGCGCTGTCCGGAGACACTTCCGGGTCATGTGGCCAGCGTGACATCGCTGCTCTGGCGAGCCAGAGCCGCACACGGAAACGCCGTTTACCTTCCCGCTGGTAAGCGGTCCCTATTTATCTACTTGCACCCGGAGGTGCTTTCAAAGTGCTACGTTGGCAGGCGCTGGGACCGAGCAGCGGGAGCGCACCCCGCCGCAGGGATTCGAACTGCCGACCTTTCGATCGGCAAGTCCTAGGCGCTGAGGCTTTAACCCACAGCGCCACCGGGGAGCTAGATGCAAAAGAGAACAGAGCTCTTGCACCTTTGATGTTTCCAACAGGAGTGATTTCTCATCAATGCAAACTTAACACCTGCTGAAATGCCCTTTGCTAAATAACAACCCTAATTCTACACATCCATTAAAGGTCTGTGAGTCCTGACTTCCTTTGCATCTGGCCACCCTACTGAACCACATGTAGGGCATGTTGGGATGATGTGAGCCAGAAAAATATTATTTTACCTTACTGACTATGCACAGAAGGACACTGGGGAAAATTGATAGCCCTACTCTTGTATCTTTGCTGATTAAAGGTTACGTTTCCATGCATTCAGCTTGAACATTTTGATGTTTATTCTTCATTTATTTGAGGGAAAAGAAATCCCCTTTCTGCATGAACCAGTCTTTGCCAACAATCTATTTCCTGCTTCCACCCTTCAGTTAATTATGTGGCACTCAAATTTACAGTGATTAGCTTGCATATCTGTGAGGAACTAAAATTTTCAAAAGTCTAAAAAAAGAGAGAAGTAACCAAAATAAGTGTTACAAAGTGTATTTGTTTTATAAATCAACAGCTCGAATACTATGGAACAATCTACATTGGAACCCCGCCACAGAAGTTCTCTGTTGTTTTTGACACTGGGTCATCCGATCTCTGGGTACCATCTGTCAAGTGCAGTAGTGAGGCATGCCGTAAGTAACTGAGTACCTCAATGTAGTCAAACATGTTAGTCAGATGTAAAAGTGGTGGTGGGGAGATATAAGGAATGGGTTCATTATTTCACAACCAGAAATCCGGAGTCTGGTTGAGGCTATAATTCCAGTTACCTAGGACTCACTGAATGCACAGGGACTTGCTTCTGAATAAATATGCATTGGATTAGAGAGTGAGCCTCCAATCCTATATATCCACTTTCCTGGAAGGAAGTGCCATCAAAGTCCATTAGAGGCGTTACTTCTGAGTAAACACGCATAAGAGTATTCAAGAATATCAAGTGGATTTGGTTGTGTGAAACTCAATTCCCATCATCGAACACAGATATTTTTAGTTAATGGTACAAAAATGTTAGAATGAATATATGCATGTGTGTGTGTGGAGAGAGAGAGAGAGAGAGAGAGAGAGAGAGAGAGAGAGAGAGAGAGAGAGAGATGGGGGAGGGAAAGAAAGATTCAAGTTTCAATATCAGGGAATCATTTTGTGTATCTGAAGAAGTGTGCATGCACACGAAAGCTCATACCTAGAACAACTTAGTTGGTCTTTAAGGTGCTACTGGAAGGAATTTTTTTATTTTGTTTTGACTATGGCAGACCAACACGGCTACCTATCTGTAAAGGGAATCATTTTGTATTGGGTAAAATTTATTCAGTTAAATAATAATAGCTCCCAATTTTATCTAAATATTTCCTGCAGGTAGACTAACAAGATTGCTAGTATTTTCCAAACACCCTTTACTTTAAAATTTTACAATAGTTTTATTTTATACTGTGATTTCTGCCTGATATCTATGATTAATTAAACACAATTTTTATATCTATTTAATGCTTTCTTTCTTTTTTACTTTTAGTAAAACATCGGAGGTTTGACTCATCTAAGTCTTCTACCTTCCGCAGAACAGGAAAACACTTCCATATTGAGTATGGGACCGGAAGCATGAAAGGAATATTGGTATTTGATACAGTTAAGGTAAACTAATAGTATTATACAGGTACAGTACAATGTTATACTCAGCTATTGGTTCTGTGCATTTCCAAGGCCAGTGAATCTCAGCCTGCTTGAATGCTGGAACTCAAACTTTAATGCAGGAAAAACAAAACAGCCCATTATTTTCTCTGGATACACACACACACACACACACACACACACACACACACATATACATATATACATAAATACATATGTAGATCTACATATGTAGATTATATGCTGCAGATGGATGCATATAAAGGAACTCAAAACAAAATATATTTTAACTTAATAGCTTTGTTTTGTTTTTTGTTTAAAAAGACTTTACTGAGTAATCGAAACATTATACAATACAACAAAAAAGAACCAACTGGTGACTTAGTATGATAGTTCTGTGACACATACTTAGATATCACTTCATACCATAGAAAGGTTCAATCCAATATCAATCAAGAAAATGAGAATTATTATTATTATTGGGGGGAAGCAGAAAGGGCTACTGCCAAATAAAATAAAAAATGGTGGGAACATGCCAACCCTGAGTTTGATTTTTAATATACATCAAAGCATTCCCCACATAGCAGCATAGTCCATTGATTTCTTGATTTTTAATTGCCATTGTTAGCATCAAAGTAATACAAAATTGAAGCAGTACAAAATCATGGGATCCTGAAGTAAATGTCAATGAAATTGTTGAGATTTACTTCTGAATAAAGACGTTTAAAACTGGGTTGTAAGTCACTCTTACCCGCTATCCACATTTGAATATTATTCTCTGGAAAGCCAAATTCCATACATGTTTAAAAAGAAAAGCAAGACAGAACACTGCTTGATGAGGTTTCCTTTTTGTTAACATGCACAGGGCTGCACCTTCAATACATTGTGTGTGTGTGTGTGTGTGTGTGTGTGTGTGTGTCAATAAGCAGATGAACATCACTAGTAGAACCCTGCTCTGTACTTCACAGCTTGATATAAAAGTAAGGAGATACTTTGCTTCTCTCCTAGGTATCCAGTCTTTCCATTTCTCATCAGGGATTTGGCTTGAGTACCATTGAGCCAGGTAAAACCTTTGTCAACATGTCATTTGATGGGATCCTGGGCTTAGCCTACCCCTCCCTTTCTGAAGAAAAAGCAACTCCGTTCTTTGATAGCCTGATGAAGGAAGGCTTGCTTGAGAAACACCAATTTTCTGTTTATCTCAGCAGGTAAATACTATTTTGCTTTACTGCTTAGTTGATTCGTTGACTGCGCCATCTTGCTCTTTGCTCCTTGAGAGAAGAGCTTTGCTTTAAGGGAAGAGCCAAGTTCAGGTGAACTATGTTGATGTGGGAAGATAGAGAGTTGAGGCTGAGGGTGAAGACGGAGAGCATTCTATAATTTATGTAAATGCAGAATAGGAAATTAGATTATATCTCATCAGTATAGCTCACATCGCTTTTGATTTTAATTTAATATTGGATCACCTTGAGACCCTCCTACCTAAAAACACTTATGGAATCTTTGTTCCCAATTGCAACGGTACCCCATGCAGAATAATGGGAGGACAGCATTACAAAGACCTTTTCACCTGACTATTTTTAAGGTCAAGTAGTCAGCAAAATGTATTGTTATGGGTTGTGAGAGGCGTAGGCTGTATGGCAAGACCCTTTTAATTCCTGGATCCAACAAGCGTTAAAATCTAATCGAGGATTCAAATTCCTGGAATAGCTAGGCTAGCTTCTTTGCTGAAGTGATAGCCTAGGTGATGAGTTATCCAGGCAACAAAGGAAGGATCTCTGTGCTAGCCAGCAAATAAGTGGGACCCCCTCCTTCTACTTGCTAGTAGTTAGACAGACAAAGGCCAGAGTGAAGGGTGGAGTGATGTCAGCTAGCCTTTCTAGGGCAGAAGGCAGGAAGGCAAACAGTATGTGGAAGCAGAGCCAGTCACAAGCAAAGACAACCAATTCTCGCTTTCTTCCCCATTCTCCTCCCTGCTGTGTATATAATGGCAGCAGTAAGACTGACTGAGGGGAAGGCATCTCACAGGCAATGGCACTCCCTGGACTGGGTGCAAGCAGGCAGGCAGGTGAGGCTGGCTGGAGGTAAACTGAGGTTGGTGGAGTAGAATGGCCTCTGCAGAATGGCCTCCACTGCTCCAAACTGGCTCCCTTAAAATCACAATGAAAACCAATTAGGGAAGAACAAATCTTATGAAGATTATGAAGGGGGGAGTCAGTGTGTGATGTACAAAACAGAACAGGAAGCATGGTGATATGGAGAACAAAACAGGAAAAGTATACAGTATTAACAGCATTCACCTTTCAGAATCTTAGAGCCTTCATTGTTCACAATTAGATACTGGTGCATTACGAATGTTCCTTTCTTTTTTTCCTCTTTCGGTAGTAATTTGCACAGAGGTACAAGAATATGATACATTCGTTTTTTAACATGCAGTTCAACTTATTCTGAATGAATGGCTTGGTAACAGCACACCATATATTCATGTTTCAGAAAGAAAAGAGGAAGTGAGTTCATTTTTGGTGGAATTGATCAATCTCACTATACTGGTCGTATTAATTGGATACCTGTTAATTATCAGTCGGGTTTTTGGCAGATTGCACTGGATAGGTAAGCAGGAATTATTCTTAGTAGTTGATGTTGTAGCATTAAGGTATTCTTAACATATGGACTGCCACAAGGGAAAGTAGGTGCCGTCTACGATAACACTGGAAATTTTATGTGACTAATATTCATTGGCCAAATCTATCCTGGTCAGTTATAACATTAAAATGTGTTATAAAAATATGACACCAGCGCTGTGCTGCAGACGCAATCGGTTGGCAATGAGAAATTACATTGAGACCTATGTAACTTTAAAATAAAATCCTTCAATGGCGTTTTTACATGTCAGTGCAGATCCAGCCCTAGTTATTGGCTAGCTAAAAATATAAGGCACAAAAGGAAATGAAGAGAAGGATTTGCAATAAAATGTAAATACTAATATGTAGTTTACTTTGTATTCGCAAGATGTCAGTTGTTAGGATGAATTGTCAATGTTATTATCATTTTATTTATTTATTTATTTATTTATTTATTTATTTATTTATTTATCTATTTATTATGTTCATGGTGATCTACAGTGTATATAAGGACAGGTTCCTGCCCTGAAGACCTTACAATCAATAGTTCATGCATTTTGCTTTACTACCGTCTACAGCTTCCAATATGTGATGTAATATTGGCTAGCACAATGGAGAACCTAAGCTGCATAGGGATGGATAGCTTCCTGAAACCACTTATCATATCCCACTATCCATTTTGTTTTAAGTCCATGTTTGGGGAAGGGTTGTATCTCAGTGGTAGGGCCTATGTTTTGCATGCAGAAGATCCCAGGTTTAATAACTGATATCTCCAAACGTGGTTAGAAGAACCCCACATTTTAAATCCTGGAGAGCTGCTGCCATTCACCATAGACTATACTGAGCTCGATGGACCAGTGGTCTGATCCAATGAATGTTCTATGTCACAGTCTAATGATTTCTCATTTCTCAGCGTTTTAGTGAATGGTACAGAGATTGCCTGCAAAGGTGGATGCCACGGAATCATTGATACAGGGACATCCCTCTTGCTTGGCCCAAAATATGATATGATTAAAATCGAAAAAGCCATTGGAGCCACTCCAACGCACTTTGGCATGGTAAGTTTTACTTTTTGGCCATTGTCTTCACACAGTAGCTGAAAGAGACCCCATATCATTAGCTGAGCTCACATTTCAGATACATGCAGAGTAAGGTGCTTAAGATTAGGCTTGACCTCGGATTCCTGCTTGCATCCCAGTCCTAGTCTTCACAGTTCTTCATGGTATTGCTCATGCACACTAATGTGCCTGAGCATAGGGGATATGGCATGCAAGGCTTTGTGAGTATGTAGTGAGAGTGCAGGAAGGAGAGGCAATGGTAAGAGCAGGAAAAGGAAACAAACTGGAGTTTGGCTGGACCAGTGTGACATCCAATGAAAAAATGGGCCTAATGTTGAATTAACAAAGTTAGCTGAAGTGAGGATATGTTTTTCATGGGTTTATTGGCTCTTAGCAAAAGAGGACCTTTAAGAGTTATGCAGAAGAAGGAAGTTCAGCAGATGTACCTTGTCATGCAACCTTAAACTTGCGGAAGGTCCTTCTTCAGTACAAATATGAAAGGTGCTCAATTCTTTTGCACTCCATCTGCAGAGAGAGGGGAGCAGGCTTTGCTGCTATTATCTAGTACCATTGCCTCTCCTCAAAATAGTTGTATTCCCAGTTGTGATATCTTTATTTTCCCCAAACACAATATTTCAAGAAAGAACAGACATACAGATTCAGTATGTCAGCATGGCATCAGCATCCCTTTAGAATGGGGAATTTGGTCTCAGAGCAGAATTTAGAATGGATGGTTGTTTCATCTTAATTGAGAGGATATGGTTTGGGATATGAAGACTGGACTCAAAGCTTTGAGTTTATTTGTTTGCAATCTTCAGCTAGTTGCGTGTCGAGGTCCCCAATACACCCCAAAGGAAAACACAATTGACACTTAATTGTTTTTTTTAAATAATTTTTATTCATTTTCCAAACAAGTTTTATACAGTCAACAAATTATTTTACACTCATGCTTCAATTTTTGACTTCCCTCAATTTCTCTGTCAATCTTTCAAAAAATTTCTATTTATTAACGCATTTCTAAACATGATATTGCCTTTCCCCACTTCTTTTCCTCTTACTCTCTTTTTTGCAGTATTTCTTACTATTTCACAGAGACTCTTCAAAACCAACAAGCGTTGTCTGTGTATCACATATATTTTTCAGATATTCTGTAAATTTTCCCCAGTCCTCGATAAACTTTTGGTCTTTCTGGTATCGAATCTTCCCAGTCAATTTGTCCAGTTCTGGACACTTAATTTTTGTTTAATTTTTTTGGCATAATTGTGGTCACAACTTTATTCAAATACAGCAATGTGAGTGGTTGCTTAGGCATTGGTAACACTAACTGCCCCCGCACGGGGATAGCTCTTACATTTGCACCCCCCGCGAAGTCAGGAAGGGTAAGTCACCTGGGGAGAGAGACGGGACTGGGAACCATGCCTCACCTCTCCCCAGCTTGCTCCCAGGGGCTTGCGTGGCCCTAGCCCCTTGCCAGGGGGTTTCGGACAAAAGCACGGGGGAGCCCCTGGGTTCCTTTAACGGTAAAACCCTTCAGCAGCAGCAGCAGCATTTTGGAGGGGCAGGCACAGCCGAATCCATACCCCTCCACCAGCAGCAGCATTTTGGGGGGCAGGCACAGTCGAATCCATACCCCTCCAGCAACCAATTCCAGACCAATGCCTAACCGCAAACCTTACAAGTTGTGACGATTTGCTACGCGGTAGGCAAAAACCAAGTGGCACACACTAATCAGCCAAATGGCAAAATTCCTACCGGGCCCCTGCCCCAAAGCAGACGACCCCATGACAGGCAATAGCAAGGTCAAGCAAACAGCCTAACATTAGGGAAGGGAGGGCGGGTGATCCGAAGCACGCAGCGAAAGAGGACGTCCGTTGCTGCGTGCCTTCTATTTAACAAATAGGGCTGTCAATCACTAAATGGCAACATGTAATTTTCCCCAGTAACAGCCCGCCCCTGCTTACGAGTTGGCCAAACCATCTGCCCAGAAACAGCAAGGTGTCTTGGAATCCCCAACCGCAACACGTGCTCTCCATGATGGAGAACATGCTATGTCCTGTTTCTGTGCTACAATGCACTGTTCAATTCACTGTTCATGTGTGCTACATTAGATGGTCTGAAGGGAAGTCCAGAATACTCAAGTTCTCTCTTAAGGTTCTTTCCTGAGTTTGGCACTGCTACGAGTCCACTGCATTTCTTAACCAAGCTTGCGGTTTGCCAGTTCATTTCCTTCATCATCAGAACAACACAAGAACTCAGCTCTCTTCCTTATTTTTTTCAGAGTGAAATCAACTGCAGTAAACTCTCCAATATGCCAGACGTTGTTTTTGTAATCAATGGAATCCACTATCCTTTGCCTCCATCAGCCTACACTCTAAAGGTACATAATCGTTCTCGAATCTCATTTACTTGCCATAAGAATGCAAATTCAAAAGGGGTTGGGGCAGATTTAAAGTGCAAAATCTTTATGAGCACATGGGCTGAAAACAGAAAAAATGGAATAAATATTTAGGGGGGAATCATATTAGATATGCTGAAAATGTCAGAAATGCTGGGCTAATACATGCATGTCTGATAGGGGAAAAAATCAATCCAAATTCGGATAATGGCTCTGCTCTGCTGAGCAGCATCCCGATTCCATACCAACATGATTTATTCATTGTATTGTATCTCTGACTACAGAATTGTATTGTACAATACAGTACAATTGTATTGTATCTCTGACTACAGATATTGTATCTCTGACCACAGAATAATTATTCCTATCCCCAGAATGTTGCCCCCATTAGTGCAAAACCTGGGTGCCCACTTATCCTCAGGACGCATATTACACCTTCCATCAAAATGTAGCAATGTATCTATGGAGCGCTCAGGTGTTCCAAGTATTTGCATGGAAGTTGCAGAGAAGACAGAAGCTGGAAGCAAACACTATTTTTCCTCCCCTCATCTCCTTCTTGTGGTGATGATACATTCTAGAGTGTTTCAAAATCCCATGGCCCAAACAGGAACGTGGATGGGCCCATGCTGTACATCTGTACCGTCACTGCCTCTTGCATTCACTTGAATGCTGCCTTTGTGGCAGGGGAGGAGATAGGAAACCATTCTCTTGTGCTCTTCATCAGCTCCACTGGGAGGAGTCATAGCTCAGTGGCTATGACTCTCCAGCATTTCCAAGTAGGGCTGGCTAAGATTTCTGCATGAAACTCAGTCAGTCGAACTGTAGACAGTACTGTTCTAGAGGGCCAGTGGTCTGACTCAGCATAAGGCCCCTCCCTGTGTTCCCATGATTCCAATGGGAGTGTTCCCGACCACTACCTTTGTAGGCAAAAAGCATTTTGGAATTGTGGAGGATTCCTATCACTTTTCAATACTTTGCTTATTTGTACAATTCTCTGGTTTATGTTGATTGGGAGATCATCCTGTTGATTAAGAGACCAAATACATAATGTACAGTCTTGTGCACTATTACTATTGTACTGTTGTTGTATCTACATTATTTATCTCCTTTGGAGACTTTTTCAGGAGAAACTCTTCCTTCTTTGTTCTGGAATGTTACTGTATGCATTGCTACCCAATTACTTTCTGGGATGATATTTTTGTAGAACCTCCTGCATGTGATGACTATCCCTTTCCTTCTCTCTAGGAGAAACAAGTCAGCTGCTTTAGTGGTTTCGGATACACATTTGATGGCAGTTGGAACCTAGGAGACGTGTTCATCAGAGAATACTACAGTATCTTTGACCGGGAGAACAACCAAGTTGGACTGGCAAAGGCAGTCTAAAATAATTGTGCCTTTTAACAACAGCAAGTGCCGTAATCGTTCATCTAATTGACTTACGCAGATAGCATTTTAACTTCATAGCCATGTATTTGAGCTAAAAATAGCAACTCCAATGATGTCCTTCAAAAAGTAATATTTGTCCAAAGTTTGTAAAGAACCTGCAGGTGGTAGCACTGTTGTGGCATTTATGATCTGAAAATTATGAATTTCAAATTAAAAAACTGTCCAAATCTTCTTCTTTTTTAGTGATTCATATAAAAATACTATAACTAATGTGAGTGAAGCTGGGGTGCCATTTCAGATGTCAGTGGGCAGGCGAGGGGAGGGACAAAGGCCCACTCTCAGAATCACTCCAATAGGCTCATCCACACTTCTGCTTTTCCCATGACTAGAAAGCACAAGTCCAAATGGTTTTCTGCTTGACCCATGCTTACTAGGCATGCTTCAGAGCATTTTTCCCCCATGCCCTATTCCTTTCCCAGAGAAAACCCACTCTTTAGTGCCAAACCAGAGCAAAGATCAGCCCGGAGAAAACCCAAATTGCCGTTTGCTCCAATTGAGCACTAAACAGCAGTTTTCCCTGGGGGAAAGCAGCAGGAAAATAGGAGTCTCTGGTTCCTGTAAACTCTAAGTTCTGCAGAGATTTTGACGTAGTTATCTCTCTCTCTCTCTCTCTCTCTCTCTCTCTCTCTCTCTCTCTCACACACACACACACACACACACACACAGAGAGAGAGAGAGAGAGAGAGAGAGAGAAACGTGGAGCAAAGCAAAGTACTTTCCTGTCTACTCTTTATATTTTTGTGGTTTTTTCACAATTAATCTAATACCAACAACATAGACAACTTCAAAACAGATACATATTATCTGTTTTTCTATATTCTTTTTCCCATGGATAATGGATAAGGATGATAGGAGTTCTAGTCCAATAACATCTTCAAGGCCACATCGTCTCCCTGCATTTTTCTTAATTAAACAATTTTGAGCATTGGAAGCATAATCTGAGTAAAGTGTCATAAATCCTCCTATCCCTTACTGACCACAGTACACAAAAGGAAACCACACAGTCTTGCAAAAGAAAAGCACAGATCTTCTCAGGAAGGAGATGCTGTGGCCAAACATGGTTTCAGTTCTTAGGAAGGCTTACCTGTGAGGAAGTTGGTGTCACACTGTCATTTTCTCAGAGGGATGGTGGAAGGCTGACTCCATCACTGAGCAGTAGAAACTGTTGTGGTGATTTAAGTGATCCCAGGCATGTTTAAAGGTCTAATATTACTCCAAGCATGAGAAAAAAATCATTTGCTGGCCAACTAGTGGTCCCAGTCAGTTGCAAGTTAACTGTCAATTGTTGGTAGGATAGCTGAGATTTGTCAGTTGAGGAGAAAGGGGGTGATAAGTTATTTGTGAGGGTTTTTGGTTGGTCAGACTGTCCAAGCAGTCAGAATTCCAACCAGAGGAGCTTTGTGGTTTGAGGATGGATTTTCCCAAGTGGCTAGCCAGGGTTCTGGGAGTCTTTGGCTCAGATATAGGTTTGGGGTATGTGGACTGAGGTTTGGGTCACTCAGAGGCTCGTGCTGGCAGCAGTGTCTCAAGTCTTCAAAGGCTTTCAACAAGCACCTTTGAGAATATGATAGTACATTTGACAGGGCAAACAGACAGGTTTTGCTGCCAAGGCAACCTAGAATAATTGTGCCTGTTCATGTAATCAGCTTATCCAAATTTCATTTTAACTTCATAGCAAGATATTTGAGCTAATAGTAGTGATTCCAATTGTGTTGTTTTAAAATAATCATCAGGATGATGTATTTTAAGAACCTGCTAATATGGCATAGAGTATACAATCTGAAAATTATGAATCTCAAATTAATAAACTGTCCCAAAGCTAAGGTTTTGCTTTTTGCGATTCATGTGTGAAATCCTATAGTTAATCTGAGTTAAGATAGGGCGCCATTTCCGATGTCAACAAGGGGGGCAGGAAAGGGAAAGAAAATAAATAACAACAAACGTGTTCAGTGTTTCCTGGTGTTTTTCTCTCTCTCCACACTCAAGAATCATTGTATTTGTGTATGTATGCATATATGTATACATATTTCATCTCAAGTGACAGCAGGTGAAATTATTAGCTGAGCTTTTCTTCTGTTCCCAAATATTTGTGAGAACCTGGGTTTCGAAGGAAAATTTGCCTCAAAGGCCTCAGCCAGAATATGAATATGCATATATAGGTACAGACTTGATCAGTGCTACCTAAAGTAAGTAGTTATTGCCATTAGGGTACTGTTGCCAAGACACTATGAAGCAGTCCCAGTGACAGCCATGAGTCTTCTCCTCTGTTCAATGTCCATTGCTTTGTTAAGCTCATCATGTTCTACAGTGGTGCCTCGCAAGACGAAATTAATTCGTTCCGCAAGTCTTTTCGTCTTGCGAGTTTTTCGTCTTGCGAAGCACGGTTTCCCATAGGAATGCATTAAAAATCAATTAATGCGTTCCTATGGAAACCGCCTTCAGACCAGGTCCGGGGACAGTCTGTCCCCCAACCTCTTCTGAAGGCCGGTGGGGGGCGAAAGTCTTTGCTCCCCCCCGCCTGCCTTCCCGGGGCGGTCTTAAAATGCTGGCGGGCGGCAGCGAACCCTTCGCTGCCGTCCCCCAGCATTTTAAAAGCCCCTGGGACAGCGGAGACTTCCCGGGGCGATTTTAAAATGCTGGCGGGCGGCAGCGCTGCTGCCCGCGAAGCCTTCGCTGCCGCCCACCAGCATTTTAAAATCGCCCCGGGAGCGGAGAAGTCTCCGCTGTCTGGGGTGATCTTAAAATGCTGGCGGGCGGCAGCGCTGCTGCCCGCGAAGCCTTCGCTGCCGCCCACCAGCATTTTAAAAACCCCGGGACAGCGGAGGACTTCTCCGCTGTCTGGGGTGATCTTAAAATGCTGGCGGGCGGCAGCGCTGCTGCCCGCCAGCATTTTAAAATCGCCCCGGGACAGTGGAGGAATTATCCGCTGTCCCGGGGCGATTTAAAAGCCCCCGGGAAGGCAGGCGGGGGGGACAAGGACTTTCGCCCCCCACCGGCCTTCAGAAGAGGTCCTGGACCTCTTCTGAAGGCGGGCGGGGGGCAAAAGTCTTTGCTCCCCGCTGCCTGCCTTCCGGGAGAGCGGAGAAACGCAGCGCTGCGTTTCTCCGCTCTCCCGGGAAGGCAGGCAGGGGGGACAAAGACTTTTGCCCCCCGCCCGCCTTCAGAAGAGGTCCAGGACCTCTTCTGAAGGCCGATGGGGGGCGAAAGTCTTTGCTCCCCCCCGCGCCGCCTGCCATCAAAAGCCATCCGGGATAGCGGGAAGTGCTTCCCTGCTATCCCGGACTGCTTTTAAAATGCTGGCGGTGGGGAGCAAAGCCTTTCGGCCCCCGCCGGCCTTCCTGGACCTCTTCTGAAGGCCGGAGGGGGGGGAAGGCTTTGCTCCCCACCGCTAGCATTTAAAAGAGGTCCCCGGAGATTTCCCTATGGGCTTTCTTCTTGCGAAGCAAGCCCATAGGGAAATTCGTTTTGCGAAGCGCCTCCAAAACGGAAAACCCTTTCGTCTAGCGGGTTTTTCGTCTTGCGAGGCCTTCGTCTTGCGGGGCACCACTGTATTACCTAAAACTTCAACGGGCAACAGGAGTGTTTGAGATCTACAGTGTATCGTAATAGCAATAGGAAATGTCTTGAAAATGAGGATTTCCATGGTTTATTTAATCCTGGTACCTTAAAAAGCTGGAAGGCAACCAAACAAGGAATAATTGCTTGGATATGAAAAATTCCTGTAGTTCGTCCAGTTTCATGCAGTTGTATTTTGGATGCAGAAGGAAGAGACCAAAACATGGTATTTTATTATGGCTCTGCGCCCCATCCCACCATCTGCTGATTCCCTGAAGCAGTGCTTTCCTCTTTCCTCTGGAAAAGATAAGGAAAGAAGTTCCTTAGGTCACAGGCTATGATACATAAGCAAAAGAATGCGAAATTCAGAATATGTGAGTCTGTCTACCTTTAACACAGAAACCTATCGGCCACTTCAGCCTTTAAGAAACCAGCATTTAACAGCAAGGAGAATTTTCTACAACACTCAACCTGCAACTCTAATAGTAAAAAGCAGTCCTTTTTAAAACTGTAATCCATAATATCTGAACACATTTCCTACGAAACATTCCATGAAATACTGGATCTATAAAATCTGTTGCATCCTAAGTTGGCTGCACTGCAATCATGCGATGGTATGGGGACCAATTAGGGCGCAATTGCTGTGCGAGCTCCAGGTTGCACAATGAACAACATGTTCCTCCCACGTGTTCCTCTCTGTTAAACCCTGCAAGGCAGTGATCAGTACTAGGGTTATAAACCAAATAGTTTATTAAAAAATGAGCCTGAAATTAAGGCTGGGCTGAAATTCCCTTCCATTGGGAAGCTGCAGTAAGAGCTTTGCACCATTTCAGCAGAATGGGATTAAAATAAAATAAAAAGCTTGTAAAAAAGAAAACCTTTGGCCACCTGATGAAGTTAAAGAAAGGAAACCCCTCTCAAAACTTCCAAGAAATTTCTTTTCTCCACCCCCATGATATTTTGGGAGTCTTTCATTCTCACACAATGAATGGTTGAAAAAGAAAGTTTCAAAATGTCCAGCACAGCACAGGTCAAAGTGGTGTTTTTTATTACAGGTAGAGCTCTGATTGCTCTCTAGAGTTCATCGAGGTTGCATCAAGGTTTCACTTGACTCAGCAATTTACTGCTGAACCAGAAAGGTGGAGAAAAACTCCCAGAAATGAAGGTACCACATCATGCACAGCCTACACCAGCATTGCTCTTTCTGGCCAGGTATATAAAAATCCCACAACAGCTCAGCTATCTGTGAATAGATGGCATTTCATAGTAGGAGGAACAAATGCCCTGGAGAAGCAAATCTGTCACCTATAAAGGGCAGATGTCCTAAGAATGTGAAATTTTGTGAATATTAGGGGCTGAGAGATGCAAGGTTAACCATATCACTGCTGGTTAGAGAAAATGTCTGGATCATGCATCTGTCTTACCATGGGGACACTGACAGGTACAGAAATCATAGACATCTCAGAACCTGCACCAGCATTACTCTTTCTAGCCAGGCATATGATACCCAGATAATGGCCCAGCTATCTTCTCCCAGCTACAATCTATGGAGAGATTATATTTCTACTAGGAGGATGGCATGTGCTGGAGAAGCATATCTGCCCCCTAAATGTGCAGATATCCAATGGAATGCCATGAATACCTGGCAGAGGCAAGGGTAACCACATTATTATTGCTAAGATATCTGGATTATGCACCTTTCTTACCGTGGGATTGGTGATGGGGACAGAAGTCATTGTCATGTCAGAAGCAGGAGGCTTGATATCTTTCTTGCAAGAAATCAAACGCCAGTATGTTTCTCTCACCTGAGGATTCAAAATACAAAGCTACTAGGAAAAGATTTCTAGTCTCCCCATAAAAACACTAAATCTAATTCTGTTTCTTTGGAGTGAGTATTGCAGGGAGCAAGGAACAAAACTGTCCCTTGTTCAACGGTCCACAAACCAGGAGTCAGCCTTGAAAATGTGCACTAAGTTATATCTTGTTGTCAATTTACATTTCTTAGTACAGAAACTATTGATCTGATGTGTAGAGATCTTTCCTATTCTACTTAGTTCAAGAGGATTCTGAAAGCTTCTCTGTGTGAAAGAAACTTCATGATGTTTGAGAAGCTGAGTACAGCTGGTTTAAACTGGTTTTGTTATCTCTTTCTGTCAAGGTCATGCCGACTATAATAGTAGGGCCAGAAGGAGCCTGGGTTTCACTTACTTTCTCTTTCTATCTCTTTTCCGTCTGGTGTGGTGTTCTGTGGGTTAGTTGTAAGTTTAAGTTAAGTCTGCTGCAACTGGATTTCTTATGGACAGTGCCAATCCCGAATGTATTGGATTTGAGACCATTATGCTCATTTGCCTTCAATAGCAGTAAAGCTCTGCTGGATGAAATATTCATTGCCTCTGGTCTAAGTTTTTAATCCGCTAACTGTATGTTGGAATCTGCTCTGGATCAATATTGAGTAGAATTTAAATGACACTTGTATCCTATTGCCCACATTTTATTTGATATTGCTTGCTCTAAGTACTACCCTCTCTTGTTCCATACATTACCTTCTTGTTCAGCAAGCAATGCACCAGGAAGATGAAGAATCCCTGCACACTGTTGGTGATTGTGAACAGGTATGCCATTACCTCAGCCAGAGGGCCAAACTGAAAGAGGCCTAGACACCAAGTCACACCAAGGATGAAAACATGGGCCATTGCCTTAAATGTCAGTGACCTACAAAAGAGGAAGGCAACAGCATGGATGTCATGAAAAGGTAAGGGCAGTACTGGGAAGTTGTATTATCTGAACGAATCCCAGACAACCCTCTTTTTCTCAGTGGCTGTCCTTGAAAGTACACGTTCTCCACTCATGTTTAATAGAAGGAAACCAAAGCTTCCTAAGACTTGGAAAAGTTGTGGGTAGCGATGGAAAGCAGTTAAGATTTGCTACAATGTCTGAAGTGTTCCAGTAACTCAGGTGCCAAATCACTAAGTCCAGTTTTTTAAATCACCACTTAAAACTGGGCAGCTGGATTTTGCACTACTATGTGGTTTATCTTACCTCGTATTTCTGAGGGTAGTTATCTCAGAATTGAGAGATGCAAGTTTCATATGCAAGATCATCAGAATAAGGCAGAAAAACATAATGTTGATCTGAGAAAAAGAAAAATAATTTGAGAAAGGATAAAAAGTGCTCCACGGGAAAATGTGAAGCATAATTCTTAGGACTGTTGCATTTTGTGAGTGGGGTTCAATTGCAAAGCAGTAAATTTATGTTGGGCAATGAAAACAAATTTGGTGCTTATATGCAATAAACCCGCTTGTAAAACACCCACACACACACCAGACCTTTTGCAGGAAATAAAATGATGGGGCAATGTACTGGTAACTCATGTAACTGCTCCATGAACTAAGCAGAAATAATAAACTGGGTCATTGAATAACCTTCCCGCAAATATTGTGAAAACCAATCAGGATGACATTTCAATGAACAAACTCTCTGGAATTCACTTTATTCATATCCAGCTTCTAGATGAGTGATGCAGATTCACTATCAGTTTGAAAAAGTTTCTAGTGACATTGCAAAATTATTTGTAGCCCGTATCAGTGTAGCAAAAAGGAGATATTGCACATTATTGATAACTAATTAAACTGAAGGCATGAGGGCAAATATAGAAGTAACTCTCAGGACTCCTTTCAAGTATTAGATGAAGCCAAAGACCTGGCCTAGATCTGGCTGACAACAAGAATTATGAATTCTGCACCTCAGCCCATAAAAGATTTCCTTTCCTTGAGCAGTTATAAAGCAGGGAGATGTTCAACAAGCAGTCTGTGTTTTCTTGTGTTTTTGCCCCATTTTCCTGTTATTTTTAGAGAATGAGAGCTATTTTTACTGACCACGATTATGGCACAGACAGGTCCCAGGAAGCTCCAGATAAAACCTTTCTCATGGTTAAGCCAGCAGCTAAGGAAAAAGAAATACTATCAACATAACTTTTGGAAAACCCACAAACACCAAAACTGCAGTTACACCTGAAAACACGGCTACATGTACACAACATTATATAGTCTACATTCAGTGTTCACTCAGCTTGTTTGTTTGTTTTCCCCTAACTAGTCCACACAGTCTGGAACTATTCCTCACTATATACCCCTCAAAAACACTTTTTCATAAATGTAGTTTCATTCTGAAAATAGAAACCCAATGCAGATTGATTCTGTTTTATGTCTAATGCCCAGTATGTCCATTTGAATATAGATGGAGGAGGATCCAGCGATTGCAGGGAAGGTGGGATCCACAACTGCCCAGTGACGTTCTAACTAAGATCACAGTTACCACTTCCTTATTGTGTTGGGGTGTGTGGAAAGGGCTTGGAAAACCTTAGCTGGTCTTTGTGTCTGTTAGCCCACAAACCTGGGTCTGTAGAGTGATAATAAAATCCATCAGTAAATACATTCAAGATTGAGGTGCACTAGTTACATGGGCAATCCAATTATTTTAAACAGAGGACTTCAAAGGATGACCTTTGCAGATCTCCCTGCCTCCCTATATTCTAAAACGGACACTTACTGATAATGGGTCCCATAGGAACCGGGTGAAATTGCTGCAGAAATGCCAACTATCATGGCAGGGAGCCCATAGCCACAGAGGTACATGGATATCTTCATGCACTTGCTGGTACCGCCGTAATTTGCCACTTTCAGGTTCTTGACGACGATGAAGAGGTTCACACCTTCCAAGAACATCCACACAAAGCAGGCCAGGAAGAGGTACTGCAGAGTCCCAGCTATGACCGAGCACAGGATCTGGAATGGAAATAAAAGGCGCCCTTTTGTCAGTACTCAGTACTAGAATCCTGTACTGCTTTGGATCAGAGTGCATGACTGGATGGGTTAGTGAGCAGAGTTATCGAGTCTCTGCCATATCCTTCAAGGATGTGCCAAAATACCTTGTTGTGTGTTTTGTCAATTCCGATTAAGAAGATGAGGTCTGCAAAGAAGAGGCACAAGCTCAGTTGCAGGTGGATGAAGGTGCTGCTGTTTTGGACGGAGCGGCAAAAGAGAAAGGTAACAATGGACAAGAAGAGGCAGACGAGCGAGATGATCAGTCCAATGTAGCTGATAATGGAGAGGATCAGAGCTCCCTGTAACACAGGACAGTGGCTCTCAGAACCAAAAACTGACTTTTGATAAACATGGTTTTTTTACACTGCATCTAGCAGATTTTGATTCCATAAAGGAACAAAATCCTCAGCTTTCACAAGCTCCAGTGATTCCATAAGGGAAATTAAAGTGATCTTGAGCATCTTGCTGAAATGTCTATCTATCTATCTATCTATCTATCTATCTATCTATCTATCTATCTGTCTATCATCTATCTATCATCTATCTATCTATCTATCTATCTATCTATCTATCTATCATCTATCTATCTATCATCTATCATCTATCATCTATCATCTATCATCTATCTATCTATCTATCTATCATCTATCTATCTATCTATCTATCTATATCTATCTATCTATCTATCTATCTATCTATCTATCTATCTATCTATCTATCATCTATCTATCTATCTATCTATCTTCTATTAAACCTAATAGTTATGCCTTAAATACAATAAAAAGTTGGTGTGCAGCACCTCAGCCTGATTCCACCCCCTCACCAGTGTGGCACATCAGGTGTCTGAATTGCCCTTTTAACCATTAATGATGACAGAGAAACCTGCAGCAGTTTGCAGAAGTATTCTATGAACGTGTTTCTCCACCACTAACTCTGGAGTAGCCTCACACTATCTAATCCATGAAATACGGTACTATAACAAGACCCAAAATAAATGGATTAGTGGTGACTTAGGGTCTGGTCTTTCACTCTTTCCTCCAACAGGGAACTCAGACATTGTCAGGCCTAAGTCTGACTTACCTGTTTGGGAGTGGGGGCCATCAGCACAGCAAAGTTGGACAGGTACTGACAGCTGCATTCTGAATGAGTGCTGTTAGACTGGAGGAGCTGGCAGCCCTCAGGGGACCAGGCACCACTTCTGCTTGCAGAGTCCCAGTGGACACAAACCACTTTTTCCTGGGGAACTTTATTCTGTAAGAAAGGGGAAGGGTTGGAGGAAGATCTGGAGAAAGTCCACTGAAAGTTATGCGTCTTTCTGATGCAAAGAATAGGAGCCGCAAAGTAACAGGTAAAGAATACATGACAAACAGAAGGAACTACGGTATGTCTACAACAACATTTCTGATAAACTAGGATACCTGCCTGTGAATCTGAGTGTCAGGGAGCAAAGCTTAGATGTATACAGGGAGTTCAGCTGAGGGTCTTGTCCCAGCTCTACATTTTCCTTGACATTGGGGGAGGGGTCTCTCTCACAACTTAATAGATATTCACAATATGAACGGAAAAAACACTTCCCTGATCTCCTCTGCAGAATTCATTTACACACCTCAAGGTGACGAAAGGTGAGGTTGACAGGGCTGGAAATATTCCTCATCCAGCGGCTGGTGGAAGCGCTTAGCATCCTGGAGTTCATGCGGAAAACTTCTCCCAGAATTCCCCTGCTCTGCTGAGTCTCATCCTGCAGAAGAATCCCACTCAGGAGTGATCCCAGTCCACTGTATGACATAAAGGCCACAGCGACAGGACCTGCAAGAGACAGAAAGAATATCGGAGGCAGAATAGTGAAAATACATGTCACATACCAAAGATACACACATGTACTTTTCTTTGGTAGAATAGAGTGTTGCAGGAGTAAGAATCTGATTGTCCCTTAGGCAATTCCACACATATAAATTTCTCATGCTGCTGTCTGCACAATGCACTGTTTGTCCCTGCACAGGGACACCACATCCTGATGCCAGCCACAAGGGATAGGGAGTCATATTTTCTAGTTGTCCTGCCACAAGTCCCAGATTCTCATTTCCCAGCCAGGGCCAGTGGTTTGTACCTGAAGACTGGACCTCCTTCTCAAATATGTACAATTAGGTTGCACTTTTTTACTGCTGAGAAATACAGGTCAAATTGATGCTGACAGTCAATGAAACTAGTTAAAAGTACATGGTAAAGATAGTAAAAAGTTTGGTGTGTTTGAAGAAAGAGAATATTCAAGGTACTTTTCTAAGGGATTTAGAAGCACTGTGATAAGTGGCTATTTTTTTATCTTGAACAAGTGTTATCTGAGAAATGAGCAGAAAGCATACCTTGGGCGAACCTGTCAATCACTGCTCTGGGATCAATGGTCATTTGGTCTTCTTGAGCCTCTAAATGCAGAGCTTCATTTTTTGAAATAACCTCTTCACTTATTATGTGGGTTTGGATCACTACAATGAGCAAAGAAGGGACATGGGTTCTTAGATACACATCATGATGACTAACAATGTGTTTGTGGGACAATGAAAAAGCAAATCCCAGAACGGGCTGCAACAACAGACATGAAGGCAGGAGCACACATGTCATGAAACACAAACCATGAAACACTGACTTTTCCAAACACTAACCATGAAAGTTCACAAAAAGCCCAGCTCATTCCCAATCTAGCGATTGAGAGCTCACCCATCACTATAAATGACTAGGGGTGTATGGATCAGCTTATTTCCATTTAAGTCGGTTTCACATGCTTCAATAATAAGTCTGTTCCATCCCATTTACTGCACCTTTTTTTTTTTTTTTTTGAAGAAAAATGTTTGTGTGGTTTCATCCATTTTCTCCTTATATACACATTTTGTACTCATCCCCCAACCCCCTTTGTATGCAGGAGAGTTTTTAACTGTGTTCCACTCAATGTATAAGTCTGTTAATTGCAAATCATGTATGTTCTGTTTAAAGTGCAGACCAAACAGAATTCTCTTCCATCCCTATCTGCGACAAATCTCTCAAAATCTCCAAACCTTCCTTCTCAACCTTCCAATATAGTTGGTAAACAATCCCCAATCATGGCTTTCTGTTAGCATCATAACAGAAATACAAGGAAACAGAAGGAAGGAAGGAAAGGAGAAGCAGAATTTTATCCACTGGGTTTCAGCAATATAAAATGAAAACAAACAAAACATTTCTCCCACTGCTGCTGCTGCTGCTGCAGCTTTGAAAGCCCTCTTAAATCTCTGTTGTTGTTGTTGTTTAGTCGTTTAGTCGTGTCTGACTCTTCGTGACCCCATGGACCAGAGCACGACAGGCACTCCTGTCTTCCACTGCCTCCCGCAGCTTGATCAAACTCATGATGGTAGCTTCGAGAACACTGTCCAACCATCTCATCCTCTGTCGTCCCCTTCTCCTTGTGCCCTCCATCTTTCCCAGCATCACGGTCTTTTCCAGGGAGTCTTCTCTTCTCATGAGGTGGCCAAAGTATTGGAGCCTCAGCTTTAGGATCTGTCCTTCCAGTGAGCACTCAGGGCTGATTGCCTTCAGAATGGATAGGTTTGATCTTCTTGCAGTCTGTGGGACTCTCAAGAGTCTCCTCCAGCACCATAATTCAAAAGCATCAATTCTTTGGCGATCAGCCTTCTTTATAGTCCAGCTCTCACTTCCATACATCACTACTGGGAAAAGCATAGCTTTAACAATACGGACCTTTGTCGGCAAGGTGATGTCTCTGCTTTTTAGGATGCTGTCTAGGTTTGTCATTGCTTTTCTCCCAAGAAGCAGGCATCTTTTAATTTTGTGACAGCTGTCACCATATGCAGTGAGCATGGAACCCAATAAAGTAAAATCTCTCATTGCCTCCATTTCCTCCCCTTATATTTTCCAGGAGGTGATGGGATCAGTGGCCATGAGCTTAGTTTTTTTTGATGTTGAGCTTCAGACCATATTTTGCGCTCTCCTCTTTCACCTTCATTAAAAGGTTCTTTCATTCCTCCTCACTTTCTGCCATCAAGGCTGTGTCATCTGCATATCTGAGGTTGTTGATATTTCTTTTGGCAATCTTAATTCCAGTTTGGGATTCATCCAGTCCAGCCTTAAATAAGCAGGGAGACAATATACAGCCTTGTCGTACTCCTTTCCCAATTTTGAACCAATCAATTGTTCCATATCCAGTTCTAACTGTAGCTTCTTGTCCCACGTAGAGATTTCTCAGGAGACAGATGAGGTGATCAGGCACCCCCATTTCTTTAAGAACTTGCCATAGTTTGCTGTGGTCAACACAGTCAAATGCTTTTGCATAGTCAATGAAGTAGATGTTTTTTCTGGAACTCTCTAGCTTCCTCCATAATCCAACGCATGTTTGCAATTTGGTCTCTGGTTCCTCTGCCCCTTCGAAATCCAGCTTGCAATTCTGGGAGTTCTCGGTCCACATACTGCTTAAGCCTACCTTGTAGAATTTTAAGCATAACCTTGCTAGCATGTGAAATGAGCGCAATTGTGTGGTAGTTGGATCACTGCCTTGTCGTGGCAAAGGGGCTTGAACAACTTAGAGAAACTATGAGCTATGCGGTGCAGGGCCACCCAAGATGGACAGGTCATGGTGGAGAGTTTTGACTAAACGTGATCCACCTGGAGCAGGAACTGACAAGCCACTCCAGTATCCCTGCCAAGAAAATGCCATGGACAATTCTCCTTACCTATTGAGTTAGTAACCACAGTCTGAGATTGGTGCTCTGGAGATGCAATAGCTTTTGCAACTGCGGCTGAGGCCAGTCCGTCCAAAACCAATGTCACAGCTGATACACGCTCCTCATTTGTTTCAATACTCTGTAGGGAACTGCTGACAAGAAGTTTGTCAACGGAGCCCACTGTGTCCTGCAGCATTACAAGAAGCAAAGAAACCACATGACAATTCAAAACCTTGCTTGCCTTCTTACAATCAGTTCTTCAAGAGAGGCAGGAGGGTAGCTTCATGAGAACAGGCCTTCTCTGCAGTGGCTCCTCGTTTGTGGAATGCTCTCCCCAGGAAAGTTCGCCTGGTGCCTTAATTATACACTTTTAGGCACCAGGCAAAAACATTCCTTTTTAACCAGGCCTTTGGCTGAAATTGGGCTGAAATTTAGGCACCAGGCAAAAACATTCCTTTTTAACCAGGCCTTTGGCTGAAATTTGGCTGAAATTTAAAATGTGACTCTTTGGGGAGAGGAAGGTTATTGGATTATTGTTTTTATTTTCATATATTGTGATCTTTTTTGTGAACCGCCCTGAAACCTTCAGGTATAGGGCGGTATAAAAATTCAATAAATAAATGAATGAATTCTCAGCATATGTACATAGCACAGTAGATTTTGTACGGCTCAATGGCTGTACATTATCCTAGAGCAAAACAAAATATCTACGTGTCTGTTCTTTAATTGTGAAACAACAACAAAATTTACAATTTTATATCAACTACATAGACCACTTCAAGACCAAAAAATATTATCTTTCTTTCTATATTCTTCTCCCATGGATAATGGGTAGGGATGATAGGAGTTCTAGTCCAATAACACCTGCAGGGCCACATGATCTCCATATTTTTATTTGTTTGAAATGAAACAGTTTTGAACATTGAAAGCCTTGTCTGTGTAAACTGTCATAGATCCACCCATCCTTCACTGACCACAGTACACAGTAGGAAACCACACAGTCTTGCAAACAGGAAGGCACAGAACCTCTCAGGAAGGAGATGCTGTGGCCAAATGTTGCCTCAGTTCTTGGGAAGCCTTACCTGCAAGGAAGTTGGTATCATACTGCCATTTTCACAGAAGGATAAAAAAACATTGAAGGCTGGCCCTACCACTGAGCAGTAGAAACTGTTGTTATGGCTGAAGTAATTCTAAGAGAAGAGAAGAAATGCGTGTTGGCAGAGATCAGCTGACAAGGAAATACAATGAAATACCCCCCAAAAAAGTAGTATAGGCTGGGTTACGTCAAATGGTCTGATATTGCCCCAGGCATGAGCAGAAAATATTTTGCTGGGCCAAATAGTGGTTATAATGGTTGCACTAGGATTAGAGACACCCAGATTCAAATCCCCTCTTAGGTATGACACTCACTAGGAGAGCTTTGGCCATGTTGCTGGGCAGATCAGTTGTGCATTTAAGGCAAATTACTTCCCCCAAAGAATTCTAGGAACTGTAGTTCCCCCCTCCCAGGGCTACAATTTGCAGAATTCTGAACAAACTACAGTTCCCAGGATTTTGTGAAGGAAGTCGTGTGATTATTGTCCATTGAATATGTTGTAAATGTATGGGGTGGATCTGCCCATTATCTCTCAGCCAAACTTACTTCACAGAGATGTTGGGCAGATAAGACCTATTTCAGTTTCCTCCCTTTCCTTCCAGCAGCTCTTCACAAAAACAGTGGTTCTTTCACAACCCTCCCCCAATCCCTTTCTTAACACACCCTGTCTTTAACATCAGAGTGAGGTCTGGAACATAATAATAATAATTTTTATTACATTTATTAGTGACGAACATAAAAGTCTCAAAGACAGAATACAACAAAAGCATTTTACAACCAGTAAACTTTAAAACAATGAGCAATACAAAATATTATATATATATATATGAATATCGAGGATATATAGAGTAATTAGCTCCGCATATAGAAATCATAAGCAGGTTGCCTCCCACACATGCTTAGCACAGGATTTTCATAATGTGTTCCAATAATTATTTTTCTAATCAGCTGAAAATAGTTTTCCCCACCCACCCGTCCAGCTGAAGAAACAAATTTCCAGAAGATGGGAAGGAATCACTTCAACATTTTTTAAATGTCCTTTATCCATAAAGTAAAGGAGTGAGTAGAACATGAATCAAGCATTTTCCTTGTCCAATTTCCTCCTTCCCTCCAGTTTTCTCAATTTTCAACAGATTTGGAGAATGAGAGTGAGTTAGCTAACAATGAAAACATCTAATCTGCATTTAGCACTACTGTTCTAGTGGGGAGAAACACCATTTGCATTTCAAAGAAGAAACATTGACAGTGTTAGCATACCAATCAACCCAGTAAGGTTAAGCATATCAGATTTACAGAACTGTGTTAATTTCACACATATCACAACACACATACCTCTGGTTCTGTTGCATTGAAACACACCCCTAGACCACCATTTTGTCTTACAATATCTGGTTGGCAGTGGTAGGGAATTTCTGTAAAGAAAACATAATGTACAACTAACATGCAATGCATGGGCTCCATGTAAACTTGTACGATTTGTGTGCTTGTTATGTGTGTGGAGATGACAGATTGTGCCACCATTTGTTCTGATCAAAAATTATATCTACTAGTTATTTCTGAATGTATTGAACTGGGGTCTAGCACGGATTGCTTTTGTATAATAATCATTTAAGCTTATATGTGTAAGAGAAGACTGCTATGTGTGAAGAATATATTGTAGCCCCCACCCTCAACCCACCAGGTTTTGCAGCAATCCTCTGCTGATATCTGTGCCTAAAGAGCTTCGGCTTCTGATCCTGACAGTTGCACCATCTTTCCACCTACAGAATTAGGATTTTATTGATAATAAAGAAATACTTTCTACCCTTTGGGATGGCTAAAACCCCAGTGTTATTTATTAACTTATATACTTCTTGCATTCCAGAATGACTTGTAAGCAGTTTACAACTATAGAATCAATTAGGACATTCATTTGTGATTATAATACACAATAGCAATTCAATAAGAGAGGAGTGAAACGTCATTTATTAAAACATACAATAAAGAAGCCAGTTGAAACAAGGACAATTAAAACCCTATGAGAAACAGTTTAGAATTGACAGAACAATAATGGCGTATTGCCATTGGTTATGACATTAGCAATGACTGAATATCAAATTTCATCACTGTGCAGCTCAAGTAGATGCCATTTAAAGGATCTGAGAATTAACACACTTACTCTCACAACTGGTGTGACTGGTTCCCAAAGTTGTCATTTCCCTGTATCCTTCTTCACAGACACAGCTGGATTTATTATATGAAACAGAATTAGGACCACAGTCTACGGATGTGTCATTGTCACTGGTAATACTGTCTTCATCATCCACATAAACTAAACAGAGGAAAACATAAAAATGGTATTCCACAGGCAAGCTGTGCCCTCCTGCACTGAGGGCAGAGAAGAACTGGTTGGTCTTAGGAAGATGTGGGTAAAGGTGACCCCCGACCATTAAGCCCAGTCGCAGACGACTCTGGGGTTGCGGCACTCATCTCACTTTACTGACCGAGGGAGCCGACGTTTGTCCGCAGACAGTTTTCCTGGGTCATATGGCCAGCATGACTAAGCCGCTTCTGGCGAAACCAGAGCAGCACACGGAAACGCCGTTTACCTTCCTCCTGGAGTGGTACATTTTAATCTGCTTGCACTTTGACATGCTTTCGAACTGCTAGGCTGGCAGGATCAGGGACCGAGCAACGGGAGCTCACCCTGTCACGGGGATTCGAACCACCAACCTTCTGATCGGCAAGCCCTGGGCTCTGTGGTTTAGACCACAGCGCCACCCGAGGAAGAAGTGTACAAGGAGAAAATATTTAATCCGCAAGTATATAAGCAGTAATACTTAGCAATACTAACTAGCACAATGACAAGTATATAAACAGTATGAGCTCACTGATTTTCATGCAAAATACTTTTAGAAAGAACTGCCACCAGCTGGCTATGCAATATTTTCAAACCCTCTCCATTTTATACTGGCTTGATAGTCTCTGAGAGGGTCAGGGCTCTACATCATTATACCAGTAAGAATAACATGGTGGCAGCCAAGGGCATAGCCAGGATTTATTTGGGGGGGCAGGCCTAATGTTAGAGGGACAAGCTTAATGTTAGAGGGACAAGCTTTATGTTGGGGGAAGGGGACAGAACCGAGTTATTTGCGACACAATTGGTCAGTTAAATCAGTCTGATCCAAGGTGAGGCAAGGCTCGCACTGCCACTCAGGTCACTATCCTTTAGGCTGTTGTATTAACTTTAAAGTTGATTCTGTCATGGTTTAATGTGTACATACTGTGACAATCAAATACATGCCAATGGCCTACACGTTTTTGGCAAATTCTGCTGTGTGATGGGGTTGCTTGTACATGTTTCGTATAACATTTACACGCTGATTCATAACAAGTGATAAGTCCCACAAGTGGAATGTAATAATGGAGGGATAGAATCTATTTCAGAGAAACAGACCAGACAAGAAAGGAGGAGTGGTGTTATATGTCAGGGATGTGTATACATGTGAAGAGAACCAAGATTTAGAACCTCAAAGCCAAAGTGAGAGCATTTGGGTCAAAATTAAGGGAGAGAAGAATAACAGTGACCTCATTGTGGGAGTTTACTATAGATCCCCAAGCCAAACAGAGTACATAGATGATGCCTTCCTGGAACAGATGGCCAAGCATGCAAAAGGAAGGGAGATAGTAGTAATGGGGGACTTCAATTACCCAGATATTTGTTGGATGTCAAACTCAGCCAAGAGCATAAGGTCAAACAGATTCCTCACTGGCCTTGCAGACAACTTCATTGTCCAGAAAGTGGGAGAAGCAACAAGAGGAACAGCCATTTTAGATCTGGTCCTAACCAATGTTGATGACCTGGTTAGTGGGGTAGAAGTGGAAGGATCATTAGGCGTGAGTGATCATGCTCTTCTGAAGTTTACTATACAGCGGAAAGGAGCAGCCAAGCATACTAGGACTCAATTTCTTGACTTTAAGAAAGCCGACTTCATAAAACTTAGGGAAGTGCTGGGTGAGATCCCATGGACAGTAATACTAAAAGGAAAGGGAGTTCATGATGGCTGGGAGTTTGTTAAGAGGGAGATAGTAAAAGCACAACTTCAGGCAATACCAGTGAGACGGAAACATGGAAGGTGCCTAAAGAAGCCAGGGTGGCTATCTAAAGAAATTTTAACTGAGTTAAGATTAAAAAAGGATGTGTACAAAGAATGGAAAAGGGATGGAAAAAATGGAAACCACCAAAGAGGAATTCAAACAAATAGCCAGCACGTGTAGACACAAAGTCAGAAAAGCTAAAGCACAGAATGAACTCAGGCGTGCTAGAGAGGTTTTAAAAGCAACAAAAAAGGCTTTTATGGGTATGTTTGTAGCAAAATGAAGAACAAAGAAACAGTGGGGTCACTCAGAGGAGAAGATGGTGAAATGCAAACAGGGGACACAGAAAGGACAGAACTCCTCAATGCCTTCTTTGCCTCAGTCTTCTCCGATAAAGAAAACAATGCCTGACCTGAAGAATTTGGAGCAAATGATTCAGCAGAGGAAACACAGCCCAGAATAACTAAGGAGAAAGTACAAGAATACTTGGCTAGTTTAGATGTATTCAAGTCTCCAGGGCCAGATGAACTGCATCCAAGAGTATTAAAAGAACTGGCAGATGTGATCTCAGAACCACTGGCCGTCATCTTTGAGAATTCCTGGAGAACAGGCGAAGTCCCAGCAGACTGGAGGAGAGCAAATGTTGTCCCTATTTTCAAAAAGGGGGAAAGAGAGGACCCAAATAATTACCGCCCAGTCAGTCTGACATCAATACCAGGGAAGATTCTGGAGCAGATCATTAAGCAAACAGTCTGTGAGCACCTAGAAAGGAATGCTGTGATCACCAATAGTCAGCATGGATTTCTGAAAAATAAGGCATGTCAGACTAACCTGATCTCGTTTTTTGACAGAATTACAAGCCTGGTAGATGAAGGGAATGCAGTGGATGTAGCCTACCTTGATTTCAGCAAGGTATTTGACAAGGTGCCCCATTATATTCTTGTAAAGAAGATGGTAAAATGTGGTCTTGACTATGCTACCACTCAGTGGATTTGTAACTGGCTGACTGACCGAACCCAAAGGGTGCTCATCAATGGTTCCTCTTCATCCTGGAGAAGAGTGACTAGTGGGGTGCCACAGGGTTCTGTCTTGGGCCCGGTCTTATTCAACATCTTTATCAACGACTTGGATGATGGACTCAAGGGCATCCTGATCAATTTTGCAGATGACACCAAACTGGGAGGGGTGGCTAACACCCCAGAGGACAGGATCACACTTCAAAACGACCTTCACAGATTAGAGAACTGGGCCAAAACAAACAAGATGAATTTTAACAGGGAGAAATGTAAAGTATTGCACTTGGGCAAAAAAAATGAGAGGCACAAATACAAGATGGGTGACACCTGGCTTGAGAGCAGTACATGTGAAAAGGATCTAGGAGTCTTGGTTGACCACAGACTTGACATGAGCCAACAGTATGACGCAGCAGCTAAATAAGCCAATGCAATTCTGGGCTGTATCAATAGGAGTATAGCATCTAGCTCAAGGGAAGTAATAGTGCCACTGTATTCTGCTCTGGTCAGACCTCACCTGGAGTACTGTGTCCAGTTCTGGGCACCGCAGTTCAAGAAGGACACTGACAAACTGGAACGTGTCCAGAGGAGGGCAACCAAAATGGTCAAAGGCCTGGAAACGATGCCTTATGAGGAACGGCTAAGGGAGCTGGGCATGTTTAGCCTGGAGAAGAGGAGGTTAAGGGGTGATATGATAGCCATGTTCAAATATATAAAAGGATGTCACATAGAGGAGGGAGAAAGGTTGTTTTCTGCTGCTCCAGAGAAGCGGACACGCAGCAATGGATCCAAACTACAAGAAAGAAGATTCCACCTAAACATTAGGAAGAACTTCCTGACAGTAAGAGCTGTTCGACAGTGGAATTTGCTGCCAAGGAGTGTGGTGGAGTCTCCTTCTTTGGAGGTCTTTAAGCAGAGGCTTGACAACCATATGTCAGGAGTGCTCTGATGGTGTTTCCTGCTTGGCAGGGGGTTGGACTCGATGGCCCTTGTGGTCTCTTCCAACTCTATGATTCTATGATTCTAAGTGCAAATGCCGTGTTGTTCCGTGTCAGGCTCCACAGAGCAATGTGCATTGTGACCCTTTCTTTCAATTGCTCCAGCATGGGATTTACAGGTGCTAACGATGCAGACATGGTCCAAAACATACCTATATCATAAGGCTTCAAAATTTTATCTAATCGCCATTGTCGTGGACCACCTGATCCTACAAAGAAACAGCAATTGTTAACATTTTTTAAAGAAGCAGAGTCCCATGAACAAGATATCTTTACATGGAAGTACTTTCTACTGCATTGAGGATAGGATGTGTACATAATATAAACGCTATGGACTATTCAGCAGATAAAGGAAAGAAAGAGGGATTAACCTTTGTCCCTGGGCTTCAACTAAGGAGCTGACTGCTGCCCATATTAATTCTCCCCATCTCACTTTCTGTCCGGATCTTGTAGTTGCAAATTAGCTAGCCATCTTCTGAAGTGAAACCCATGCATCAGGAATTCTCCACCCTTTTATTTTCATTCCAAAGTCTGGTACAGAGGACAATGCATGTGCAGCTTGACATTACTTTCAGTTCCTATGTTATGGTTATATATTAAGTCTATATTTGACCCATAAAAATATTTAAAAACCACAGATTGAGGTCTATTATTCAGAAATTTCCTTCATCATCTTTTCCCAAAATTTGTACTCTTTTGCAAGACCATCACATGTGCTGATAGATCATCTGATTAAATACATTTCTTAAATAGATGGATATCTGGAAGGAGTAGAGGCCAAGAACATTGCCCTCTTCAACAACATTAAAATAATAGTAAACAATGGTAAAAATTGAATCAATAATTGCTCCCACATTTTTCCAAATATTCTCCAGGAGAAAATAATTTTTACCTCTTTCATCTTCGTGCACAACAGCAAATCCAAGACAAATCCCTTGACAAATAACAAATCCTAGGACCAATATTTAAAAAACGATATTAAAAACAGCTGTTTGCCAGGATTGAAAGCCCCATACTGAGTTTTATTTTAAAAAAGAAACATTGCTGAGGCAACAAATGTCTAAAGCAGAAAGTTCTTCCTTATAAAATTCTGTACATTCATCTTTAAAATGCCAGAGACTTCTTCACATTTTGCAGAAATGGATTTCCTCCAATGTTTTTTGGTTGTTCCAGGTTTGTGTCTGTCCCTTTCCTCTCCCCGCTTCCATCTTAATCATAATTACAAAGGGTTGTATTCAGCATAGCACCAAGAACAATGTTCTCTCAAAGCAAGGGTTTCTTCCAATGCAGCAGAATTTCCCCCCCCCTCCCCTCCCATTCCCCCTGTGTCTTTTCTGTAGGATTCTTCAACCCTCCAAAGCAGAGTTGGGGGCAGTGTGCAGTGCATAGAGGGGTAGGAGGGGGGAGGTCCAATTGCATTAGTGCTTACCCTTGTACTAGTGCTTTTATTTAGTTGAATACCACCCAGAACATCAGAGTCTGCCACTTGAGTTGGAAATGGGGTGTGATGGAGGCTTTGGCTAAATGGTCTTCACAGCAATTCATTGTACTGCATCACAATGAAACTTGAAAGTTCCTGCACAAGCCAGTCCTAAAAGCACAACCTCCGACATTTTTCCAATGAAAACAGGAGTCTTTCACATCACCCGCTAGTATCTTACCTGTCTAACAGTACATACATACTACCATGCATTTATAACACACTTAAAGCACATCCCCTTGCAAAAAGGGAGGGAGGGAGGGAGGGAGGGAGGGAGAAAAGAATCCTGAGAACTTTTGCTTCTTGGTGGTGCTGGGAATTATAGCATAAACTACCATGCCCAGAACCATTTGGGGGCGAATGTGTTTTAAATATCCCTTTAAATATATGGGGCATATGCAGCCTGAATCAACAACTTTCTACATGCAATGCAATTTGCTCTTCCTCTGAGCTATTTCTCCTTGCTTATGTTGAATGTCTTAGCCTATCAATTTCCTACTCACCCAGAAGAAGGCAGCTGAGTGTGGTCCTCATGGTCTTGTTGGTACTGAGGTAATGAATGGTTTGTTTATGCTTGTGACTAGAAGTTAAAGCAAAAAGGAACTATGAAATGCTGAAACCACAAGTTTAGAACAGTTCCCATAAGTAGTATTCAAGTTCAGTCCCCACTATGACCCCAAGATCTCTTTCCCGGTCAGTTGAGAGTATATGCAAAATTTCAAAAAAAAACAACGCCCCAGGGTACATCATTTTATAGTTGCTTACAATGAGCTGTATTTGCCATTTTACTGACTGTTCATCCCATCAGGAGAGAATCTTTTGGAGCTTTTCACAAAAACACACTGAACCATTTGGTATCATCAGCAACTTCACCACCTCACTCCTAACTCCATACCATTATTCATTCATTTATTATTAACAATAATAGTACAGTGGTACCTCGGGTTAAGAACTTAATTCATTCCGGAGGTCCATTCTTAACCTGAAACTGTTCTTAACCTGAAGCACCACTTTAGCTAATGGGGCCTCCTGCTGCCACCGCGCCACCAAAGCACAATTTCTGTTCTCATCCTGAAGCAAAGTTCTTAACCTGAAGCACTATTTCTGGGTTAGCGGAGTCTGTAACCTGAAGGGTATGTAACCTGAAGCGTATGTAACCCGAGGTACCACTGTAGTAATAATAACCTACCCTTTACTCTAAGGTCCCAGGGCAGGTTACAACAATTAAAATACAATCTTAAAAATAGTTGAAAACAACTTAGATTCACAGAAATAAAGTGGGTCCGAAAAATATGTCAGGGTAAAGAGGTACATCTTCAGCATTTGCCAAAGGCTATATAATGAAGGCACCAGGCACACTTCTATGGAGAGTTCCACAACATAGGGAGAGAATGCCCTCCCCTGAGCCACCATTCACGAATCTTCTGAATAAGTTAAAAAACACAGGCCTAAATACCAAACCTGGGTGGACTCTACTTTCCACATTACTCTATTTCTTTGTCCCAGCAGCAGTTGGCATGGGATCCAGCACTAAGGATGAAAGGATGTGTCAATTTCAGTTCTCTCTATTTCTCATTCTTCCAATCTTCATTTGGCTCTCCCCATTTTGCAGCAATTTGCAATTTTAAAAAAATCCTTCTGAAAATTCACCAGCATTTTAGTGTGAATTTCTCTTAATAAACACATTTGTAGAGGCAGTTTTTGACTAATTTTCACCTTTTTGCAAGCAATTTTCTTAATATAATGTATTTTTCATATGATATTTTCACTAGTATCTTCATTTTCATGCACATTTCCCCCTAAATTATGCTTTTTCATGTTTTGAACTTGTTGTCCTGTGCCTTTGTTCCATAGAGGAGACTTCCTGTTCTGTGTCTTTGGTGACCTCTACATTTTAATGAGTCTTCATTTTTCTTGAGTACATATGCCTTTAAACACTGCCTTCATTATTTCCCACAGCAATCCTCTGTATTATTTTCCTTAATAATTATGCATTTTTGTAAAGGTAAAAAAAAAAAGGTAAAGGACACCTGGACAGTTAAGTCAAGTCGAAACCAACTATGGGTTGTGACGCTTATCTCCACTTTCAGACCGAAAGAGCCAGTGTTTGTCCACAGACAGCTTTCCAGGTCATGTGGCCAACATGACTAAAGCACTTCTGGTGCAAGAGGACACCGTGATGGAAGACAGAGAGCATGGAAACACTGTTTACCTTCCCGCCGCAACGATACCTATTTATCTACTCACAAACTTTCAAACTGCTAGGCTGGCAGAAACTGGAACAGAGCAACGGGAACTCACCCCATCAGGGGGATTTGAACTGCTAACCAAGAGGCTCAGTGGTGTAGACCACCGCATTCCTATTGCTATTTTTGTAAACACTGATAGGTTGCAGAACTGCGTTGCAAAATTCTGATAACAGAATTCTGAAGGATAGCTGTGCTTCAGTTTGCATATTGTTTCAGAAAGTGTAGAATTGATAGATTTGGCTACAAATGCAAACTAATTCAAGTTTCTCCCCTATCCCTGACCCCTTCCCTGCCTCAAGCACCATGTTTTGGGGGGTTTATTGGCTAGTGCCAACGAGGATGCAACCTCCCCGCTCCAAAATGGCAGATTGGGGGTTTGAATTCTCCTGTCCAAGACCCTATTAACTGCAGCGAGTTAACTTGAGAACGAGTTCCCGAGCCCCATTTCTACAATTAAGAACAACTTCCTTGTTTATCTAACTGGAGTGTGAAATGAGGAACAATTTCTGTATGCACACTGCACTGTGACCATTTTAGTTACTGATGGGTTTTCCCCTCCCTAAGAAACCAGAAGGGTTACTAGCAATTATTGTGGCAGTGAGGGTTTAAGGGGCGTAGCTCTGGATGCCACACTGCCTGCCCTGTGACCCCTAAACTAGCCTGCTGCCCTCAAATATGGTGGAGGGCATTGCCCCATGACCAGTGTTGAAATAAAAGTGCCCATCATATTGAATTATGTGCATTAAATGGAGAAAAGGGTGTGTTCTTGTCTTTCACCTCAGGCAGCAATGTGTCTTGGGCTAGCTTGGCACAGCATCATAGTGGCATTTGGGCAACAGTGTGGCACTGAGCACAGCTTGGCTAAATAGATAACTAAAGTCTCAGTATATTGTTTTGAGAGCTGTGTGGCATTCTGAAGTTGTTGTGCACTAAGAATTTCATCGTTGTTATTTGTTTGGTTGGTTGGTTATAAATTTCATTTAAACCAGGAGTGTATGTTTTTGAGCTTCAATTCTATCGAAATTGGAATTCAATGCTTTTTTAAAAAAGGTTATTTAGAGGCTCCTGGACTGGCAAAGGCACTGCCAAATAATTGTACCTTTAAGCAACAGCAACTCATTGTATTTTTCGCTCCATAAGACGCACTTGACCATAAGACGCGCCTAGTTTTTAGAGCTGGAAAACAAGAAAAAAAATTGTACTCAAATGTTGTACTAAACTATTTAAAACAGCAAAGCGGGTGGCTCCTGTCCGCTTTGCTGCTTTAAAGTGAGCCACAGTATATAATGAAGAGAATGGGAAAAGGATAGACATTCCATTACAATGTAGCTGTTTTCATTATCACTGGGAAGTCAGTATTGGCAGCCGTCGCATAAACTAAAATTTGAGCATTTTACTGTTATTAATCAAGAATGGTAATAGTCAGGGAGAGAAACCAGGGCTATGCAAATGAGAAGTGCTTGAAGTATGGAGGAACAGCAAAGAAATCAAATGATTGCGCTCCAGTTCCTAAATCTGTGAAGTTTTCTCAAAACAGGCATGGTTGTTTCGAAAGGAAGATTCAAAATGGAGTGACTGAGCAAAGAAGAGAGGAGGAAAAGAGGGCAGATAAATAGCTTCCATTCAATACCAAGAGAACACAATGTTTTTGGTTTGGTATAGGTGGACTGTACTTGTAAGAATTTGTATAATGGATTATAGATTTGGAGTGGAATATCAGTGCCTCTTTTCTGCAATAAAGATTAGCTGCTAGGAACATGGTCCACACACAAACACACAGGATGTCCGGTTATAGTTGTGCAGTTTAAACTGTTCCTGAGCCAGGTGCTTGCTCAGTTTTAGCTGAGCTCACTATTACTGGTTTGTGGAGATGCTTTGCATGTATTTATGACTATTTCCGCAAAACTGCTGCTTGAAGAAATCCCCAAACTTAATATTTTAAAACTTCAAATGGAGCTCAGAATCCAGTTAGGCAATCAAGCCTTTGCAGTTGAATTAGGAGGCACTGAGAGGCGGCAATTTGCTGCTCCCCCACCCCACCCCCAAAGAGCAGCCCAGGAGCACACAGCCTTCCTGCTGCTTGCAAACCTTGCTGGGGCTTCAGGGGAAAGTGGAGGCTGCCGGCAGAGCAGCGTGGCTCCTCCCCCCACCCCCAAAGAGCAGCCCAGGAGTGCAAGGCAAGGGCGATTTGGCTCCAGGGACCACACATTTGCACCAAAAGACGCACAGGCATTTCCCCTTACTTTTTAGGAGTAAAAAAGTGCGTCTTATGGAGCGAAAAATACGGTAACTCAAATTGCATTTTAAATTCATAACCATGTATTTGAGCTAAAAATAGCAGCTCCAATGTTGTCCTTTTAAAATTAAGGTAAAGGTAAAGGTACCCCTGCCCGTACGGGCCAGTCTTGACAGACTCTGGGGTTGTGCGCCCATCTCACTTAAGAGGCCAGGGGCCAGCGCTGTCCGGAGACACTTCCGGGTCACGTGGCCAGCGTGACATCGCTGCTCTGGCGAGCCAGAGCCGCACACGGAAACGCCGTTTACCTTCCCGCTGGTAAGCGGTCCCTATTTATCTACTTGCACCTGGGGGTGCTTTCGAACTGCTAGGTTGGCAGGCGCTGGGACCGAGCAGCGGGAGCGCACCCCGCCGCAGGGATTCGAACCGCCGACCTTTCGATCGGCAAGTCCTAGGCGCTGAGGCTTTAACCCACAGTGCCACCTGCGTCCCCTCCCTTTTAAAATTAGTATTTGCTTTAAAGAACCTGCAGGTCATGGCATTGGCAAATATGACCTGAAAACTGTTAATTCCAAATTAATAAACTTCCCCAAGGTTAAGCTTTTAGTAGTAATCCATGTGCAAAAGCTTACAGTTATTGTGAGTGAAGTTGGGGTGCCATTTCTGAGGTCAGCAGGAAGGGCAAGGCAGGGGAGAAAAACACCAAAAGATGTTAAATTCATTTCTTGTGATTTATTTTCTTTTTCATGCTATATTAATAATGCATAGCAACTACTGTGCAATACAGTGTGAGATATAGGTACTCCTAATGCAGGAAGGAGGAACTTGTTGCCCTCCATATGCTGTTGGACTATGGACAATAATAATATTATTATAATTTATTATTTATACCCCACCCACCTGGGCGGCTTCCAACAAAATATTAAAATACAATAGTCTGTTAAACATTAAAGGCTTCCCTAAATAGGGCTGCCTTCAGATGTCTTATGAAAGTCTGGTAGTTGTTCTCTTTGACATCTGATGGGAGGGCGTTCCACAGGGCGGGTGCCACTACTGAAAAGGCCCTCCGCCTAGTTTCCTGTAACTTGGCTTCTCGTAGAGAGGGAACCGCCAGAAGGCCCTCGGCGCTGGACCTCAGTGTCCGGGCAGAACGATGGGGGTGGAGACGCTCCTTCAAGTATACTGGACCGAGGCCATTTACGGGTTTAAATGCTCAGGGATTATGGGAGTTGTAGTCCAGCAACATCTGGAGGGCTACAGGTTCCCCATGCCTGCCCTCATTGGTAATCACATGTTGCCATAAACTGGCTAGAGGGGATAGGACTGTGTCTCCTTGTTCTCCCATTAGTTTCTCTTAGTTATCCTTATATTCATCTCAGAAGACGGACCAGTATGATTTGGAAAGTGGAATATATAATTAGTTGGTGCTCCTAATAATCCATTCGCATTCATTGGAATCAAAGCACATTGGAATCCTGGACTGAAAAGGGCCAGTTTCCAAGCAGATTACCCACATGTGTAGTGGTCCTGGATAACACCAAACTGGCATTCACGGGGATTGACCTCTAAAGTCCATCCATGGAAAGCCCCAATGCAGTCTAATATATCTATTCACAGTCTTCATTTATCACACAATTCAACAACCCAAGCACACACTCAAGGATCACCGTGTGTGTGTGTGTGTGTGTGTGAGAGAGAGAGAGAGAGAGTTATTGCCAATAGTGTGCTGCTGCCAAGGCACTGCTGAGCAGCTCCAATAATAGTGATGTGTTCTCTCTGCTGTGTTTCTTCAATCCATTGCTTTGTTAAGAGCACACACTGTCCCATCGAAAAATAGAAAGTGCAAGAGGAATGTTAGAGATCTAAAAAAGATATTGGGGGTTTTTTTAAGTTACAGAGAGAAAATGCTAATATCAATAGGAAAGGTCTTGGAGTTCAGCATCTGCATGGTTCTGGAATCCTGGTACATCAAAAAGATGGGAGCATCTTGACTTTCTGGAGGTACTCTTGTGATGGAAAGGGGGTGTCTTCTTCTATGTTACGTCTACAAAAATGCAAAATAATCTTTTTTCAAAAAAAGGATAAGGCAACCAAACAAGGAATATTTGTCTGGATCTGAAACATTCCTGTAGTCTGTCCAGTTTCATCCTGTTGTAATTTGGACATGGGAGATAGATACGAAAACACAGTACTGGATTATGGCTCTTCCACCTTCTGTTGTTTTCCTGAAGCAGTGCTTTCTTCATTTTTCTGGAAAATAAAAAAAAATCCATTATTTAATGTTTGCACCAGTTTGTGATATATAAGCAGAGCACGGGGCAAAATTCAGAACAGTAGCTTTAACATGGGATGGATCAAGACGCATTAAAGAAGCATTTCAGTCAAATGTGTTGTAAACTTCATGAAGGGAAATCACATCGATGAAAGACAGGACTCCACACCGCCATCTGGCGTCACAGTGTTATACACATATACCAGTAAATCTTTTTCCTAGATACAACCCTGTATCCTTCTTCACAGACTATGCCACTGCCATTGAAGTCTGTGTCTTCCTCATGCCCAGTAAAGAAACCTAGGAAAATAAAAAGTGTGTTTCAAGGGCAGAAATGGTCCCTCTTTCATCCAAATTCATCCAGAAGAGGTCTTATTGACAAGTACTTAGGAAGGTGTGGACAACCAGCAAATAGTTACGCCAAACATGCAGAAGCAGTACTAACTAGTGCAATGACTTTCATCTGAAAAGGGAACAATGATCAGCTCTATGCAATATTTTCAGACCATCTCTATTTTATACTGCCTTGGTTCCCTTTGAATAAATGTCAGCTTTTGATTAAGTCATAGTGATAGGATAGAGGGCCGTAGATGACCAAGCAATGAGCAGCAATTGAGGGGATCTGGGATCCACACAAGGCCTCACAGGGTGGTGGACTCTCCTTCACTGATTGGGTGGTCATCTGTCATGGATGTTTTAGATGAGACTCCTGCATTGTAGGGGGTTTGACAAGATGACTATCGGGGTCCCTTCCAACTCCACGATTCTATGGTAGTCCTGTCAGTTGAGTCACAGTGGCAGATGAATCGGACCGTCCTGCTTTACTCAGCATGAGCCAATGACAACGGTGGACCATGGCTGCACTCATCGCTACTAGCAAGTCAGCAGGCATGTGTCCAAATAATGTCACATGGAGTGCCTGTCAATATGGCAAGAGGCCAGGAAAAGTCTCCTCCGTTTGACAGGAAAAGTAGTACAGTGGTCCCTCGGGTTAAGTACTTAATTTGTTCTGGAGGTCTGTTCTTAACTTGAAATTGTTCTTAACCTGAAGCACCACTTTAGCTAATGGGGCCTCCCGCTGCTGCTGCGCCGCCGCACGATTTCTGTTCCCATCCTGAAGCAAAGTTCTTAACCCAAGGTACTATTTCTGGGTTGGCGGAGTCTGTAACCTGAAGCGTATGTAACCTGAATCGTATGTAACCCGAGGTACCACTGTACTTACTTCATCTCAGTATCTGGCAACTTGATGACAGCTATCCTTGAGACTGAGAATCCTAATCTGGCGATCCTGTCCTGGTTTTTGTTATGATTTAATATTTAAATTTTAAATGCTGCTTAGTCAATGGATTTTTGCAGCTGGTTCTGTGGCAAGCCAATGCTCTACAATCTACAGCAATCTACACTGTGCCATGAGGTCACTTGTATATGGTTGCATGGACTTTATATGCTGATTTATAACAGATGCAGTTGCTGTGTTGGTGTCTGTTCAGTGTCAGGCACCACTCCATGGTGCTATGTGCACTATTCAGTTTATTTAGCACGGGGGTCGGCAACCTGCGGCTCCAGAGCCGCATGTGGCTCTTTAAAGCCTTTGCTGTGGCTCCGGGGAGGAGGCGATGGGAGGAGGCGAGGAGCGGAGGCGAGGGGAGGAGGCGAGGGGAGGAAGCGAGGGGCGGAGGCGAGGGGAGGAGGAGAGGGGAGGAGGCGAGGGGAGGAGGCGAGGAGTGGAGGCGAGGGGAGGAGGCGAGGGGAGGAGGCGAGGAGTGGAGGCGAGGGGAGGAGGCGAGGGGAGGAGGCGAGGGGAGGAGGCGAGGAGTGGAGGCGAGGGGAGGAGGCGAGGGGAGGAGGCGAGGAGTGGAGGCGAGGGGAGGAGGCGAGGGGAGGAGGCGAGGGGAGGAGGCGAGGAGTGGAGGCGAGGGGAGGAGGCGAGGGGAGGAGGCGAGGGGTGGAGGCGAGGGGAGGAGGCGAGGAGTGGAGGCGAGGGGAGGAGGCGAGGGGAGGAGGCGAGGAGTGGAGGCGAGAAGTGGAGGCGAGGGGAGGGGAGGAGGCGAGGGGAGGAGGCGAGGAGTGGAGGCGAGGGGAGGAGGCGAGGGGCGGAGGCGAGGGGAGGAGGCGAGGGGAGGAGGCGAGGAGTGGAGGCGAGGGGAGGAGGCGAGGGGAGGAGGCGAGGAGTGGAGGCGAGGGGAGGAGGCGAGGGGAGGAGGCGAGGAGTGGAGGCGAGGGGAGGAGGCGAGGGGAGGAGGCGAGGAGTGGAGGCGAGGGGAGGAGGCGAGGGGAGGAGGCGAGGGGAGGAGGCGAGGAGTGGAGGCGAGGGGAGGAGGCGAGGGGAGGAGGCGAGGGGTGGAGGCGAGGGGAGGAGGCGAGGAGTGGAGGCGAGGGGAGGAGGCGAGGGGAGGAGGCGAGGGGAGGAGGCGAGGAGTGGAGGCGAGGGGAGGAGGCGAGGGGAGGAGGCGAGGGGTGGAGGCGAGGGGAGGAGGCGAGGAGTGGAGGCGAGGGGAGGAGGCGAGGGGAGGAGGCGAGGAGTGGAGGCGAGGGGAGGAGGCGAGGGGAGGAGGCGAGGGGTGGAGGCGAGGGGAGGAGGCGAGGAGTGGAGGCGAGGGGAGGAGGCGAGGGGAGGAGGCGAGGAGTGGAGGCGAGAAGTGGAGGCGAGGGGAGGGGAGGAGGCGAGGGGAGGAGGCGAGGAGTGGAGGCGAGGGGAGGAGGCGAGGGGCGGAGGCGAGGGGAGGAGGCGAGGGGAGGAGGCGAGGAGTGGAGGCGAGGGGAGGAGGCGAGGGGAGGAGGCGAGGAGTGGAGGCGAGGGGAGGAGGCGAGGGGAGGAGGCGAGGGGAGGAGGCGGAGGAGTTAGTTGCCTGAAGCCCCTTTTTAAATTTAAGCAGGGGGAAGTTTGGTGAATTGTTCTTTCCTTGGGGAAAGCAGGCTGCATTGAAAGGGGCCGTATACACTGGTCACTGTTTTGAAGGGGAGTGAAGAACACACACTCAAAAAAAGGTAACTTGTTAATTTTATTTCTATGAGGAGGAGTAATTCTGAGGGGTCAAACAAATGAATAATAAAAAGGTATTTTTATAATGACGAATGCCTCATTATTAATTATTATTTACATCAGCCACTGATTATGATTTATGGTACACTGGGGCCCTGATTAATTTTCTATGGCATTTTGGGGCATTGATTATTGGGCATAGCAAGTTGCGGTCGCATGGAATTTGTGCTTTGTGACTGTTTGAGGTGGGGGTTTTTTCTTGGGAGGCTGGGCGGCGCGAAGAGAGGGATTATTTTTATAATGACGAGGATGACATTGGGCCCTCATTATTAATTATTATTTGCATCAGGCACTGATTATGATTTATGGTTTACTGGGGCCCTGGTTAATTTTCTGTGGCATTTTGTGGCATTGATTATTGGGCATAGCAAGTCGCGGTCGCGTGGAATTCCACGTGGAGTTAGTTGCCTGAAGCCCCTTTTTAGTTGCTTGAAGCCCCTTTTTAAACTTAAGCAGGGGAAAGTTTGGTGAAAGTTTGGTGAATTGCTGCCAAGGAGTGTGGTGGAGTCTCCTTTTTTGGAGGTCTTTAAGCAGAGGCTTGACAACCATATCTCAGGAGTGCTCTGATGGTGTTTCCTGCTTGGCAGGGGGTTGGACTCGATGGCCCTTGTGGTCTCTTCCAACTCTATGATTCTATGATTCTATGAATAGCTAACGCTTTCCTTGGGGAACGTTATGCAACAGCTTATTGCTGGTCTTTCCCGCCTTTGTAAGCAGGCTGCATTGAAAGGGGCCATATACACTGGTCACTGTTTTGAAGGGGAGTGAAGAACACACACTCAAAAAAAGGTAACTTGTTAATTTAATGTTTATTTCTATGAGGAGGAGTAATTCTGAGGGGTCAAACAAAGAAATAATAAAAAGTGTCAAAAAAGGTATTTTTATAATGACGAATGCCTCATTATTAATTATTATTTACATCAGGCACTGATTATGATTTATGGTACACTTTGGGGCATGTGTAATGGGTCTGAGTTACTCGTGCGTAAACTGCCGCCTCTCTAGGCTTAATTGCCTTTTAAAACCGTTCTGACTGCACAGCCCATCTCCGCGTAGCTGTCTCAGTCGCTAGCAGAATCCGTCTGTGGGCATTTCTTAAACCTCTTCCAGCATAGAAGCTGTCTGACTCCCAGTCGCCTCCTCCTCTCACTGCGCGGGAGTCTTCTGCGCAGGGAGGGCGTGGCGTGGCTAGTGGAGGGTTCTACTCACTGATGTACAGAGAAGAATCCCGGAGCTCTCTCTCCGCTTCCCCCATCTGCCCCCCTTTATCCCTGGTGTTGCGCTGATTTCCTCCCCCCTCTACCAAGCTGCTTCTCCCCCTGGTGCTGGGTCCTTTGCCTGCAGAATCTGGGAGCCTCCCCTTCGCCTCTCACTCTGATGTCAGTTCCCTGACATCGGGCATAGCAAATTTTGCTATGGAGCCCTCTGATTTCTAATTACGTCCCTGTTTTGGACCCCCGGTAGGCCAGCCATGGATAAAGGCAAGAAAAGAAAAATTTCTGAAGAAAACAGAATGTTTAATGATACATGGACAGAATCATTTGCATTCTCTACTGACAAGACTGGTTTACCAGTATGCTTAATATGTGGTGAGAAATTTGCAAACAACAAAAAGTCAAATATTGCAAGACATTTCCAGAATAAACACGCAGCCTTTGCAGAAAAATATCCAGATGGAGATGAGAGACGAAAAGCCGTTGCAGAACTTATGAGGAAGGTTGATAGGAGCAAAAATAATTTCAAGAATTGGGTGAAGTCTGCAAATTCCACAACATATGCTAGTTTTGTAGCCGCTCAGGAAATAGTCAAGCATGGGAAGCCGGTCACAGATGGAGAGTATATAAAAGAAGCATTCCTTAAGGTTTCGGAACATCTATACATGGACTTCAAAAACAAGAATGAAATTGTGCAGAAAATCAAAGACATGCCTCTGTCTGCGAAGACTGTTAAAGACAGAACCCTAAAAATGGCAGAAAACATTAGCAAACAGCAAATTCAAGACATTAATTCAGCTGTGGCGTACTCCATCGCCTGTGATGAGTCCAAAGATAAAGGTGATATTGAACAAATAGCGCTGTTCTGCCGATATGTGAACTCTTCTGGGCCACAGGAAGAACTGATTGAGCTGATACCACTAAAAGACCAAACAAGGGGTGAGGATATCTGTAAGGCTGTCCTGGACTTTTTAAGTGCTAAAAAAATAAACACCAACCCCCTGGTCTCAGTGGCTACTGATGGGGCACCGAGCATGAGAGGAGCACAGAAGGGCTTTGTGGCTCTACTGCAGAAGGCACTGGGTAGAACGCTGCTGTCATTTCATTGCATCCTGCACCAAGAGGCATTGTGTGCTCAAACATTTCCCCCCGAATGCACAAAAGTGATGGATGTGGTCATTCAGATTGTTAATAAGATAATGGCAAAGGGTTTAAACCACCGCCAGTTTCGTTTGCTATTGGATGAGGTGGAAAGCACATATTCGGACCTCCTGCTCCACAACAAGGTCCGGTGGTTGTCCAGAGGCGAGGTGCTAAAACGCTTTGTCACATGTTTGGAAGAAGTAAAAACCTTCCTGGCCAGCAAAGAGCTTACCTTTGCTGAGCTGGAACAGCCAGAGTGGCTGGAAAAATTACATTTTATGGTAGACATGACAGCCCATCTAAACACGCTAAATACAACCCTTCAGGGGAAAGGAGGCACAGCCCTGCACATGCTGGAGGAGGTTTTGGCATTCGAGCGCAAGTTGACAGTGTTTGTCAAAGATTTCCAGAGAGGTACACTGTCTCACTTTCCCTCTTTGAGAGAGTTCAAACAAAGTCATGATACGATAAATTTGGAATATTTCAAGTCTGCAATCACCGCAATGCAAAGCTCATTTGGGAAACGATTCTGTGGGTTCAGAGAGGAAAAAAACACATTATCCTTCCCTGTCACTCCCCTGGCGATCGATCCATCCCTATTGAATATGACTGCATTTCCAGGTGTAAGTCAACCTGATCTTGAGCTGGAACTGGCCGATATAGCCGACAAAGATATATGGGTGTCCAAGTTCAAATGCTTGACCGCTACTCTTGAGGATGTTGCCCGTCAGAAGGCCATTCTGGCTCAGAATCATAAATGGAGTGATATTGAAAACCTTCCCAAACAGGACAAACTTGTATTCGAAACATGGAATGCCATCCCCAACACTTATATAAACATGAAAAAGTATGCATTTGGAGTCCTGTCGATCTTCGGTTCCACATATGTATGTGAGCAGGTCTTCTCCAACATGAACTATATTAAAAACAAACACCGATCACGCCTCACAGATGACAGCTTGCAAGCCTGTGTGAAAATGAAGGTGACGTCTTACAGCCCTGATGTGCAGACACTGAGCACTGAGGTTCAGGAGCAAAAGTCCCATTAACCTGGTTACCTGGTTGTAAATTAAATATTTTAATTAGCTATTTGTCCTTTTTTCTTGAGATTGACAGCTGACTGCACGATCCTGTATATACAGCATTAAGGCAAGAAACAACATATACAGTGTTATATTTGTTTTAAATGTTGCAATGTTTTTGCGGCTCCCAGTTGTTGTTGTTTTTTTGGAAACGGGTCCAAGTGGCTCTTTTTGTCTTAAAGGTTGCAGACCCCTGATTTAGCATATGATTTGCTAATGCTGCAGATATGGTCCAAAATGTACCTTTCGATTCCAGAAGAATCCAATATGCAGCAGGGGGCTGTTGCTGTGGACCAAGTGTTCCTATTTAAAAAAGAAGAAACATTTTTATCACTTTCTTTTTTTTTACTTACTTACATATGTGTATAGTGGTACCTCAGGTTAAGTACTTAATTAATTCCGGAGGTCCGTTCTTAACCTGAAACTGTTCTTAACCTGAAGCACCACTTTAGCTAATGGGGCCTCCTGCTGTGCTGTAGGAGCAAGATTTCTGTTCTTATCCTGAAGCAAAGTTCTTAACCTGAAGTATTATTTCTGGGTTAGTGGAGTTTGTAACCTGAAGCGTATGTAACCCGATGTACCACTGTATTATACAAAATTGAAAAGGGTGAAAACAGGAAGCTGTTGAACAAGGCACTTTAAGATCGGGGGTGGGGGGGACGGTTAGCCACCAGCTGGAGGACTGCCACTACTGCCACTGGGAGAAGCCCTCCCTGAAAATCACCAGCATAGTCCCACTTTTGCTGCCAACAAATAGCAAAAATGCTTTGAATGTTCCATAAAAATATGGAGTATACAAACACAGTGACATGGCTGGAATTGCACTAGCCTGTCCCCGTAAGTTCAAGTGAGCTCTATGCAGCACAGGAGAACTAGCATCCCAGACTGGGCTTTGTAAAACCTTATTTTTCAATAATTTAAAAGCTGCTGTGGTTATCCATTTAGGAAAGGGACAACATGATGAAAAGCAGGCTTTCACTGCAAAGAAAATGAGCTGGCATAGATCGCAGCCACAGTAACTTAAGTTATCACTGACCTTCCCTCCCCATCCCGCAGCAGATGAAGTAATTTCTACCTTTTACATTTTCGAGAATGAGAAATCTGGAGATAATCCTGTGAAAAATGATCCAAACACCAAAATAAATTTGTGTTTAAAATCACCTGTTTGCTGGGATAGAAAGCCCTGTATTGATTCTTTTAACAGAACATAGCTGAGACGGCAGATGCTTGGAAATTAAGCAAAAAGATGTCTAAAGCAGAAAAGTCTTCCTCACAAAATTGAATGCATTCATCTTTAAAATGCCAAAGGGTCTTTTGCATTTTTACTGAAATAGATATCCTTCAAATATTCCCAGGTGTGTTTTTTCCCCTGGAAGGGGCTGTAACTCCCTGCCGCCTCCTCCTCCTTAATCATAGAATCATAGAATTGTACAGTTGAAAGGGAGCATGAGGATTATCTAGCCCCTGCAATACAGGAAACCTTTGCCCAACATGGGGCTCAAATCCAAGACCCCAAAATCAAGAGTACCATGCTTTACCAACTGAGCTATTGGGAGAGCCTGATGTTCAACACAGTGCCAAAGAGAACAGTCCATCAATGCAAAGATTTCTCCTTGTGTGCTGGAAAGCCCTCCCTCCTTCTCTCCTCCCCCCCCCCCCCCGGGGCTATTCTGAGAGTTCCCCCAAACCTCCAAAGCAGATGCTGGGGGCTGTGTGGGTGCATATAGGGGGAGGAAAGGGGCGGAAGTTGAGTTACGCTAGTGCTAATCCTTGCATATGTGTCTACCACTTTCGCTGAAAATAGAGTGTGCTGAAGGCTTTGGCTAAATGGTCCTCGTTGCAGTTTGTTGTGTTGTAGCCCAATGAAAGTTCTTGCACATGCCAATCTGCAGAGTATCAGGAAGAAAAGAGTTGTTTCACATTGCCTGCTACTACCTGGTCCTCTTAACTGCTGATGACAGGGACTGAGACTGAGTCCGCCGCCTTCTATGTGCAATGCATTTGATCTCACTCTGAACTATTTCTCCTTGCTTACGTTGGATTTCTTAGCCTAGCAATTTCCTACTCACCCAGAAGGCAGATGAGTGCAGTCCTCATGGTCTTGTTGGCACTGGGGTAATGAATGCTTGAGACTTAAAGCTTATAGGAACTAGGAAATGCTGACAGCAGATGTTTTGAATGAGTCGTCACGTTACTCTACACTTTACATAATGAATATTCAAGTTTGTCGACAGACCATAAACATCAAATATACTGTAAGAGGATCAAGATAAGTGGGGTAGGGGGGAACAAAACACCTGCCCCCGCACACAAATTGTGCCCTTTTTGCAAGAACATTATAAAATCCAGAAACAGGTAAAAATTTGGACTAATTTCCCCTTCAATAATTGTGATCTAGTTTTGATGGCCACAGCAAAGAAATTGGTTGTGCGCTCTGTGATCTTACAATTGGAATCTGCCATTGAAATCAAAACATAAAATTCATCGGTGTTCCCCAAGTGTAGAGAAAGTACATGAGGCCGTGTGATGTGGCTGTGGAATCAAGCCAAAGGCAGAACTAGTCCAGCATCCTGTCTTGCAGTGGCCAACCAGATGCCCATGCGAATCCCACAAGCAGAATGGGAGTGCATTATCCACATTTATGATTCCCAGTAAGTGCTATCCAGAGGCATTCCTCCTCCAACATTGATGGTAGAACATAGCCATCGTGGTTGTCCACCATTGATACCCTTGTCCTCAATGAATTTGTTCAATCCTCTTTTAAAGCCGTTTGAGGAGGTGGCCACCACCATCTCTTGTAGGAACAAATTCCTATACGCTGTGAGAAGAGCTTTCTTTTGTCTGTACTGAATCTTCCAACACTCAACTTCACTGGATAGCCCCAAGTTCTAGTACTATGAGAGAGAGAGAAATACTTTTTCAGGTGAGGTGGCCAGAACTTTATTCCAGATGCAGTCACATTGTATATTTACACAACAACATTATCATATTGGCAGTTGAGTGCATGTTATATTTAAACCAACAGATAAGGCTCTTATTACCTAGGATATGAAGGGCTACATTTTGGAGGCCTTTAGACAGCTGGGCAATATGAAATATTATTAATCTTATGCTAGTAATCCCACTGCATGATCAAAAAGGTCACTATAATGTATGAAGCTCTACTTCAGGGTTACATCTCAAAAGCCACTTACAATATCCTTATGGAAATAGATGAAATAATATCCCAATTTTATCTGCTTCTTAAAATACATGTATAGTTCCTAGAAGGTGTCGGCATGCCACAGCAGCTGCTGTGATTCTCCAGAAGTTTGACTTCTCCCCTGGAGCTGCACTCCATAGTCTCTTGAGATAGATGGATGCTAAGAATCAACTTGACCTTCCCTCGGAAGGTAGCGGACTCATTGGAGCTTTTTAAGCAGAGGTTGGGTGGCCATCAGGGACGCAGGTGGCGCTGTGGGTTAAAGCCTCAGCGCCTAGGACTTGCCGATCGAAAGGTCGGCGGTTCGAATCCCTGCGGCGGGGTGCGCTCCCGCTGCTCGGTCCCAGCGCCTGCCAACCTAGCAGTTTGAAAGCACCTCCGGGTGCAAGTAGATAAATAGGGACCGCTTACCAGCGGGAAGGTAAACGGCGTTTCCGTGTGCGGCTCTGGCTCGCCAGAGCAGCGATGTCACGCTGGCCACGTGACCCGGAAGTGTCTCCGGACAGCGCTGGCCCCTGGCCTCTTGAGTGAGATGGGCGCACAACCCCAAAGTCTGTCAAGACTGGCCCGTACGGGCAGGGGTACCTTTACCTTTACCTTTACCTGGGTGGCCATCTGTCATGGTTGCTTTAGCTGAGATTCCTGCATTGCAGGGGGTTGGACTAGATGACCCTTGGGGTGCCTTCCAGCTCTAGGATTCCATGACCTTATGCATATGGAGTGTGTGCTCCACAACAAGGCAACCAAGAAAACAGATGAGAGAGGGAGTGGCCAACCCATAGTTCTACACTTAATAATGAATTAGCTCCCATAAATGGGGTGTGTAACTGGGATGTCAGATGATGAACAGATGTCTGGATACTTGCTACGTTGTGATATTTTTAGTTCATGTTTGATTCCCTCTCCCTAATAAACCAACACCGTCACCAACAATTGCTGTCTTTGTCTCTCAATATTCATAAAGGCTACAGTGGCCTCTAGTGGCCAGGAACCATGACTGCAGTCCTGTATAATTGTAAGGATACTTGGGATAAAAAAGGACTTTGATGTCTCTCAACCTTTGGCCTCTGAAAATGAAAGAAAAAAGCCTGACAAATGAAAAGGTCTCAAGGACGAAGGTCAAATCAGGGGTATCTATGAAAGCTGTGTAACATGTAGAAGAGAATCAGCTTTCTTTGCACTTGCCAGAGACATCTCCATAATGTATACTTTCCATAAGCTCACAGCTTCGGGGGCACATTGTTAAGAAACCTGCACATCAGATTTTGACACATCTGGGGAGGGGAGGGGTCATTAGCTTGACTCCAAATGGGTCTAGGAAAACTGAAAGTTAATGGTAGCAATTTAAGAGTTAAAGGTGGGGTGGAGAATCCCAAGCCCAGTAGCCAAATGCACCCTTCTAGCCCTCTCTCTCTCTGGCCCTTGGGAGTCTCCTCAGGCCACACCCCCACCAGCCCTGGAAGTACAGCTGATAAGATGCTATGGAGAGAACCTTGAGACACTTCTGGCCAGCCACACTTTCTTGGCAGCAAAACAATGCAATGCCTTGGGAGCAAAACAATGCAATTGTTGTGGAGTTGATCCCAAGGCTTTCCAGGAAGTGCAGCCAGCAGGAAGCTGCAGATGGAGCCTTGTGCTGATGTGAGCATTGGGAACTGATTGGGAACTGATTCATCTGACAATTTTGCCCAGAAGTGCAAATAATGACAGTGAAAAAATGCTTACCTTGCTTATCTAGAGAGGTGGTTCAGTGTTCATTTTGTTGATGCACTGTTTATTTTAAGTTTTCTTTTAAAACTTAAAATATTATATATATAAAGAAAACATGGAAAATCCTGGCCACCTCTAAGGTCAAGTCAGTTGGATGGCTAACCCTTCCTGGAAATTTCAGAGAAATTCCTTTCCCACCTCCCCATCATGTTGTTTTTTTAGGAGGGTTTTGCTTTAGCCCCTACTCAAGGAATAGCTGGAAAGAAAAATTCAAAATGTTCATCCCACTCCTACATCCTCCCCACTCCCTGTGAAAATCCTTTTCCTGACAAAAAAGCTGTATCAGTCTAACCATCTCTGTCCCAGCATAATAATATAATAATAATAATTATGTATACCCCGCCCATCTGGCTGGGTTTCCCCAGCCACTCTGGGCAGCTTCCAGCAAAATATTAAAATACAATAATTCATCAAATATTTAAAGCTTCCCTAAACAGGGCTGCCTTCGGATGTCTTCTAAATGTCAGATAGTTGTTTATTTCTTTGACATCTGGTGGGAGGGCATTCCACAGGGCGGGCACTACTACCGAGAAGGCCCTCTGCCTGGTTCCTTGTAACTTCGCTTCTCGCAGTGAGGGAACCGCCAGACATAATAATACGAATAAGAATAAACTAGTCCAAGTTAGACTTGCCAGCCAGACTGTGCAAAGGATGACTAATGTATGGATTTTTGTTTCACTTCATTAAAGAGTTCAAGACGAGACATGTTTCTATACAATTTAAACCACAGGCTGTGCTATTTTTAGCAAAGTGGTGAAATGAGGGGGGTTTTTTGTTTCTTATTCAACCAGATTGTTCTTCATTGAAAAACACTTTGCTCTTAAGCCAAGCAGAGATTTTCCCAACAGTGTGCACTACTGGTAAGGGGTAAGGAAGCCCAACTGTGCTAGTGCAAATCTTTCATGGGCTTCTGCTGGTGGGACCAGTTAGCTGAATCTGTCCCAAGCCATAGTCAGCTTCATTCAGCAGAATGAGGCAAAAGAATGCTGAGATAGTTGAATGGATGGCACTACTTCAGACTTGTAGGTAAAGAGTCGTATTCCCAAAATTTCCCATTTTATTCTGCTGCGCATAGTGGCTCAGCCTATCCAAGCTAACTAAGGGACTTTTCAGGTGAGATATTTCTGTAGTTTATGTCTTTTAAAGGATGTGACGTTCAATGTCATTGTGCCACTGGGTTTGGTTTTGTTTCACACAAAGCTGGTGGGGTCTACCCTCAAGACAAGCCAAGGTAGAGAGCTTAAATCTTTGCCCCTGTCTTGCTCTTATCAAAGTGGGAGGAATTTTTTTGACTTTGCTCCTTCTTTATAGATACAGATAATTTAATCTTATTTATTGCATGAAAATCATAGCAATAACTCCAAAGCCAGGGGACAATGGTGCCACACAGTGACTCCAAATTACGAGGGGAATGCATGGCAGGGATTCTCCAGAATCTGTTCCTGGGCAAAAAGGCAATACTCCAAAATGTATGGCTAAAGAGCTCCTCCAAGGCATTTGCAGAATATTTATACCTCACCAGTGGCGTAGCGTGGGGGGTGCAGGGGGGGCCGGCCGCACTGGGCACAACATCTGGGGGTTAGGGGGCTCAAATCCACAGGTTAGGGGGCGCAAATCCACGCCTTAGGGGGCGCAAATTACTTGCCTTGCCCCGGGTGCTGACAACCCACGCTACGCCACTGTACCTCACCATGAGCAACTGCAGCCTGTATCAACGTGTGTCACTAAGGAGGACGAATTCCAAGGCAGCAAATCCAAGGAAAGCACCAGGGGTGGGGTAGCATCCCTGCCACACCAGAGATCAGGTTTAAGATGGGGAAATGGCCCTAGCAGGACCACCAATGGTAACAGTAAAGGACAAAGGGCTCTGAGAGCTTATTGCATCATTTCTGTACTTCATCATATCAATATCTCGTACCTGATTGTATTATCATGCTTTCATCACAGGATTGTTTCAGTCAAGGATCAAAGTCAACCTTTATCTGGTCCAGAGGCCTGCTGGATTTCTGAGGTGAGGCCCAAGGGGCAGCCAGCAGCTGGATCCAGTGAGAAGTCCTCTTCCCCTTCAAAAAAAAGCAAAACCGAAAAACAAGACAACCATTCCTGTTTGAGGGAGAAAGTGTGGTGACGGTAACTTGGTGAGCAGTGCTGAACAACCTGATCTGAGACCATTTCCACTCCCCCACTTGTTTTCAAACTCTCCCTCCAGAATGAGGCTGAGGCCACCATAACTATTGCCAGCTGGAAAATATGTCAACAAACCCCGGACTGAAAGAGTGGTGTGGGACCCTTGCTTATTTTCCTCCCTCCTCTAGATCACTGTTGACTTTCCACTCCAGTTGCCCTACTATGTTTGCTTCATTCATTATTGTTAATATACCGTATTGGCCCAAATATAAGCCACACTTTTTTTTCCAAATTCCGACCATGAAAAGTCAAAGTGTAGCTTAAATTCGCGACCTTACAAAAACTGGCTTTTATGATATCGCTGCTGAAACAGACATATGGTAAAACGGAACAAAAAATGTTTTATTGCTGATTTGCAAGCTTGAGACTGTTGTGCAATTAATTCTAATGCCATTCATCGCTTTCCCCGTATTTTACAGTGCAATATTGGTTTTTTTTATTTGTATTTACAGTGCTATGAACAGGTGTTTAACCCACTTGCAGGTCCTCTCTAGTACCCATAGGATTTTATTCTACATTTGCCATTTACAGGTGTGAGTGCCTATGGATTTGTAGCAATTGAATAGTGATTCACAATTTTAGAGATTGTACAGCACCTTTTGCAGGCGGCTTATATTCAGGTATTGTCTTTTTTTCTTTTTCCCCTTTGAATTTTAAAGGTGCGGCTTATTTGCAGGTGCGGCTTATATTTGGGCCAATATGGTATTATTACCAGTAATTTTAGGTTTGCAACATTCAGATTAATTCTACTTCTCGGTTCTGTGTGGACTGTGACATTATCATAGACACAGGTAGTCAAAGGGTCAAATAGCTGACAACTGCCAGATCTTACTGCCTCACCTTCTTACCTCTTGGTGATGAGTTTGTGAGTAAGCACCCTGATGATGATGATGATGATGATAGCAGCAGCAGCAGCAATTACTACTACTATTACTATTAATACCGCCCACTGGCCTTTTTGAATTTGGGAGTGGGGTGGCAAGGCTGCTGTTGCTAATGATACCATTTAGGGCATTAGAAATAAATTTCTTTGGATTAATTAATACAACGAGCTAGACTGCAGTCCTTGTGTGTATACAGCGCAAGTGCACAGTATCCTTATGGCCTGTGGTGGGATTTGATCAAGCCTTGTCCACTCGTATAATTCTGTAATCAGCAGCTTAAATTCAAGATCCCAAAATAGTAAGCAGGGCATCGCATTTCCCAACCTTACTTTTACAGATATTCATTCAGCTTTCCGTGTTAGCCTGACCTTTGTGGATTTGCTTTCCATAGAAAGTTGGCGCGCAGTCAGGAGTGAGGGTTTTTTAAACTTAAAAAAAAAATGGGTTGCACATTTTGTAATTTAGGAAAGGGTACAACATGCCTGAGCGTAAGTGTAAACCACTTGTGTCGTTTGAAGGAAGTTGAATTACAGAAGGCTATTATGTTTTTGCAACTGAGGGTAATCAGTTACTACGACAGCAAAGTTGTTAAAAATTGAGGAAAAGCTGTCTATCAAGCCAGGCTGTTAACCATCTGACATCTAATCCCTACATGCACATCCGTTATCTAATTGACCTTCTCATGGTTGCCATAGCAACTGAGAGAAAAAGAAGGGATTTCCAGTAAACTGGAGGAAAAAGGGTATCACATGGAGGGGAGAGGTTTTGAGGTTGAAATCAGCAATGAACAGGGGTACGGAAGAGGCAAGCCACAGCCTACGCCCCCAATTCAGACCTCCATAGGAGGCAGACTGAGAGCCACAACCAGCCATATGTGGTTTTTCTTTTCTTTTTAAATAACAGCCTGGGGCATGTTAGTGCTCTGCAGCCTCCAGCTTCCAGGCTCCTATTTCAGAAACCAGAAACAGAGGTATGCTCACTTCTTTAAAGAGGACTTCATATTCATGCTACCTCCATTTTAACTCCTCTCCCCGGATCAAGTCACATTTGGCAAATAGTGACCACTGAAAAGCTGTCACCTACTGGTAGGGATGGAGGAGGAACTTGACTGCGTTTGCATTTAAAGGTGAACCTACCAAATCTGTACTATCTGAAACTATACATGAATCAAAACATAGCCATCCTTCAAAAGTCCCTGAATTTTGCAATTCTCCTTTTAGGCCAAGTAATGCATAAGAAACTGCATATACTGGTGTAATGTGTGTATAAAGATGCACATATTGGTGAATATAGCATACAAAATGCATTATTTCAGGGGAAATTGCTCTGCAAAAACATGTATATTACACAGATTTGCATACAAAAGTGTATATTAGGAGAAATTCACTGGTGAATTTTCATGAGGACTTAAACAAAATTCACAAACTGATGTAGAAATGCAAAGAATCTAATTTTTAATGGGGGAAAGACTGAGAGAACCTGAAACTGAGAGATTTGCGTATCCCTGCCTACTGCCTTGGCTGCTTCTAGCCATCTGATTATTTGCAGCCACCATCCTGTGTCAGATTTTACTGCAGGAGTCAGGTTTGCGGTTTTGTTCTTTAAAAAGCATTTGCAGCGGTTTGCAATAGTTCAGCTCCATGCATGAGCCACAGTTGCACACAGTCAGCTACCAGGTATCCAATGGTTATATGAATTGGATCTAAGTAAGGATAGATAGCATTGAAACAAAGGTGTGTGTGTGTGTGGTGCCAAATTTATGTATAAGCTAAACAGCTATAGCTTAGGGCCCCACTCTCTTGGGGGCCCCAAAAAAATTTAAAGGAAAAATATGGATGTACATTTCCAAAATCTAAGATAAGATCTAAAGGAGGGGGGACTGGATGTACATTTCCAAAATCTAAGATAAAAAACAAATAAAATTAAACCTACATACAGCAACAGTGTTTTGTGTTGCGTAGGCTCCTATGATGTAAGTGATGGGTCTTGCCAGCTAGCCTGCTCCCTAAAATATCACCTATTAAAATATGTTACCTTCAGTAGCTTAGGGCCTCATCAAACCTAAATCCGCCCTGTGTGTGTGCTAATCTGAATTAAAAGTTTGTGTGAAAAAGGCCAAGGAGAGGAGTTAAAACAAGGAGATAACAGGAATGTGGAAATTCAAAAAATCCTGAAGTGCTTTTTCCTCAAAGTTTTTTTGTCAGATGAGGGCATTATCCACCTTTTTTGAGAGTGCTTCTGTCCATCACAGAAACCTCACTAGATAATAGAAGAAGTTAGAATTCTGTGATGTGCTCATTCAACTTCATCCATTTGACCTAAGAAATATTTGATGCTCATTGTAAAGAAGGAGGTATGTACTTCTCTACATCATGTGAATGGTTCGGAAAGCGGGTACCCACACTTGAAAAATCATCCACGGTTGCACAAAAGCTTGTGTTTATTTTGTGTGGTTATTTGGGCAAAAACACTCCATGCCCGCAATTCTGAGAAGAAAAGACGCATGTTTATGGAAGATACAAGAAGATTATTACAAAGATAAGGTGAGGAAAGAGAATGAAATGAAAAGCGACAAGCATTGAGCAACATACCCTGGTCGAGAGGCGGGCTGCCAGTGATTGAGAGTGCAACCCTACACATATCTGCTCAGAAACAAGTCCTACTGAGTGCAAAAGGACTGGTGTACAGGGTTGCCACCTGAGAAAGCTGTAGCAGGCACTCACCTTTACACTCGGAGCTGAACCAGGTGGAAAGGGATAGGGATGAAAGAAGGGCAAACAGAGGAAATGGGTCTAGAAACAGGTGCACTTTATGGTAAATTGCAGACAGGAGCATGCCTAGAAATATTGGAGGGGCTCAGAAAGGAGCAGCAGAAAGAAGAATCCTGAGTGAAATACAAAAGATGCTACCTGAGAACTGGATCTTTCAAGTTCTCTCATACTTAATAGTTGTAGCGTTGTTGCTAAATAAACAAGACAATCTAGAGGTGGTGTGTGGGTGTGTTTAATTACATACATAGTCAGATGCTCAGCCGGTAAAAATTGCTATATTTAATATCTGTTTGAAACCAGTGCTGTGGATTTTGCCCTGTTACTCTGACCCAGGGCAATCCTATGCACCAGAAAGATTGCAGTCATTGTCTAGTTTTATGCAGGTTCCCTCTTTCTGCTTCTGTAGCTTTTTTTATCTTATACGCAACTTCTATTCAACAAACAGCTTTTGGTAGAAGCTGTGAGAACAGGGGAGCAATCTCAGATTTCATTGGTAAGGACAGGGAGGAGAGTTTTCAGCAGTGCTGGTGGGAAATGCATAACAAGGTTCAAAAATATATGCTCAGATATATTCTAAATAAATGCAAAAAAGAGGTTTATTTTAATAGCACGTCTTGTGATCAAAAATGGCTCATAATAACCAGAGATCCTGCCAAACAATTGCATATGGGTCAAATTGAGTGAGAAATCCATTGAGGAAGACCATAAAACTGCATTAATTTATCACAGCAATTAATATGGCCTAATATCATGTATATAGTATGAAAACTTGAATAGATGCCATTAATACCTTTCTAACTGTAATTTGATACATGTCTACTCGCAAGAAATGGGCTTATTTTCAAAGTTAGTGGCTATTAGATTGCAGTGAAAATTTGCATTTTTAAAAACCTACCTTAGCAATATAGTACTACAGACACTGGTTAATATTAGGAATGCTGATGTAATTGTTAATGTCTTAAAGCAAAAATAAAACCAAGTGTTCACGGTCAATGAACTGCCAATTATAGAGCTGAACAAAACATTTTTTGCAGCCGGATGTCTTCTCCGACGCTTCTACATGATTACCAAGTGATTCATCATGCATCATGGGATATTTATGCAAAGTTATTATACAGAAATAGTTCCTTTTATCTCCCTTTCTATTTTAAAGTTTCACTTCTTCTTTCCATCCACAGTCAAAATATTAGCATTAATCATTCTTAATGACTGACTTGAAAAAAATCTTCTTTTGGGGAAGTGGTCAGTTTTTGCCAAAGGAAACTGCATGGCATATTCATGATAGCTTCCCTGAGCAGGTATAGTTTAGCAGCAGGATTCAGTTCTGAAAGCTGCAATGAAATACATAATATTTCTGAGCATATGCAGAGTGCCTTCCCTTACTACCAAGGATACCTCCAAATGTTGCAGAAAACTGTAATGAAATGGAGAATATTTCTGAGCATATACACAGTGCCTTCCCTTACTACCAAGAAAACCTCCAAATTTTGCTGAGATCAGCAATTGTGACAGGCTGACAGAAAGGGCAGCGGGAAACTTTCCTGTTGCAAGGAGTTGCAGCAACTGCATTTTGGCACAATAGTCAAATTCCTGCTACTTCATCTAGACTAATAGCAATTAAAATAAAGATCAGTTTAATTTTTTCTTGTTGTTAATTTTCATCAACAATAACCCCATTTGTGTAGAGGAGGCACCCAGAGTATCTATGGCCAACCTAGAATTAAGGGTAAGAGCTTGTTTATAAAACAAAGCAAAACAAAAAAAACATTGATAATAAATTCTCACATTAGGGAACAAGTATTGACCTCAAAGCAAAGAAACAAATGTGAGACAGCCTAGCACTTGGTTATAAAAAGAGACAGAGGATCAAGGAAGAGAGATAAGAAATACTCTGTTTATTCGAAAAGTCACAAGAAGTCAGATAGCAAAAATGAAAGACTGAAAAACCCAAACCAAGTTGTTGTTGCTGTTTTTAAAAAAAGAGATTGAGTTACACAGTAGACATGGTTTGTCAATCGGTCAGTCAGAGACCCTGAGACCTTTCAAGGCTTTTATCTTCTGTGACTGCTCAATATTTTTTTGTCTTGTCTTGAGAACAATTTTCATTTGTGTTGTTCAGGGAGTCCATACTCCCATTCCCTGTAACCACACCGGTGAGTATTTTTTCTACCTCCCTAGGTAATACTTGTCTCTCTTCATTCTCTGTCTCCCTGTGGTAGAAATAGTTAAAGTTGGAGACAATGACTGGCACAGGAAGTGCAATGGTGAGCACCCCTGCAATAGCACATAAAGTCCCCACTATCTTTCCCCCCAGGGTGATAGGACACATGTCTCCATAGCCAACAGTCGTCATGGTGACCACAGCCCACCAGAAGCCATCAGGTATGCTGGAGAAATGTGACTGTGGTTCGTCCACCTCTGCAAAGTAGATGGCACTAGAAAACAGGATGACCCCAATGAAAAGGAAGAAGATGAGCAAGCCCAGTTCCCTCATGCTGGCTTTGAGGGTCTGTCCTAAGATTTGTAGCCCCTTGGAGTGCCGGGAAAGCTTGAAGATACGGAAGACCCTCACCAGGCGAATAATCCTGAGAATGGCCAGGGACATGTTCTGTTGGCCGTTTAGCTCAGTCTGTTGAATCAGCTCCGTGGTGAGGGTCACAAAGTAAGGAATGATGGACACAATGTCTATGATGTTCATAATATTCTTGAAGAACTCAGCCTTGCTGGGACAAACAATGAATCTGACAAACAACTCAAAGGAGAACCAGACGATGCAGGCAGTTTCTATCACAAAGAAGGGGTCTGTGAAGGTATTAGGGACCGCAATGGCTTTGGTTAGATTGTTAGCTTCAGCCTTGAGGTCCTTGATCTCCCTCTCATCTCTGAACTCAGGTAAGGTCTCTACACAGAAAATGATAATAGAGATGACAATAACCAGGACCGAGACCAAAGCCACCCCTCTGGCTGCACTAGAGCTTTCAGGGTACTCAAACAGCAGCCAAAACTGCCTATGAAAGTCATTGGTTGGCAGAAGAGTGACAGGGTCCTTGATGAAGCCTTCATCCTCTCTGAATTGGTCCATGGCATCTTCGCCCAGCTCATAGAAAATGATCTCGTCAGCAAAGACATCTATAGGGACGTTGGCTGGGCGCCGGATTTTTCCTCCTGATTGATAGTAGTAGAGTATCCCATCAAAGCTAGGCCTGTTTCTGTCGAAAAAGTACTCGTTCCTCATGGAATCAAAGTAGTGTATCCTCTTCTCAGGATCTCCAAGAAGGGTTTCTGGAAACTGATCCAGAGTCTTGAGCTGTGTCTCAAACCTCAGCCCAGCAATGTTTATGATGACTCTCTGGTCGCCCTCATCCATGCCCACATTCTCCAAGCCCAGGTGGTCACTGAACTCAGTAGACAATTTGGAGAATATGGTCTCATTGTTTGTGTTCTCACTGTTGATGAGAATTCTCCAGTTGGACAGGAGGCTGGTACAGCTGGGATGCCCTTTGTGCGATTGGCCAGCAGCCCTGAGGTCATTTGAAAAACAAGGCTCTTCCGCTACCTCGTCGGTGTTGTCAAAACTAACCAGTGCCACCTCCATTTCCTTCCAAGTGGACACGTCCATCATATGGGGGTAATCAGATTAGCGGCATAAATCCCGAGGTTAGATACCGGCAGCTTGCGTCTTTCCCACGCTATGATGATCTGCAAGTGAACAGACAGAGAGACCGAGAGGATTTTATGTCTATGTGTCGCTTGCTCGCAAAGAATGAAATCAAACTGAGTCCAGGGTAACTCATCTTCAAACAAATAGAATTAATTACTTTTAATGCTATTAACTTAGTACTGCTGCTGTTATCCCTTCAAGGGAGGATTCGAGTAGGTGTTTCGCATGCACTCGTTATTTGTGCAACACCTCCCAGCACAGTGCTGAAGGTTATAGGGTTTTACAGGGGCAATGTCTTGGATGGTTTCCAGAAATCCAGCGCCTCTGCTCTTTTCCCAGGCACTGCAGGTTATCCCTATAAGAGTTTCAAAGCAAAGATCCTTGGGGCAGGAAAAGAGGACCTTAATATTTAATTTATTAGCATCTTTTTAGGACCTGTTTTCCCCCCTTTCCTTGTTTGGGGTAGAGCAGAGTTGGGCAAGCAACAGAACCCTCAGTGGCCAGTTTGGATGAGTTCAGTCTTAACCCGCTTACCGCAGCTCCCCCCTCCCTCCCCCCCCCCCCCGTCATGGTTTCTGCTCCCAAACATATGGGAAATGCATTGCTCTGGCTTCTTCAAAACAAGCAGAAGCTGCAAATTTTGCATGCTTCCATGTGACAAAATGCTAAGAGGACAATATGCAGATGTTCAGCTTCTTCTGGTAACAATGCCCGTTTCCCATATGTCTGGGAGCAGAAACCCATGGGAGGGTTATTCCCCATGGGCTCAGAGCAATCATCAAACCCACAAGAAGAAGAAAATCAGTTGCCACTAGTAAAGGCCATTGTGAGCACTGGACTGGATGCACAATGCATTTTTCCCCTACTACTACTACTACTACAAAGCAATTTTATAGCAGGACCAACACATCTAGGGCAAAATCACACAAACTTGGATTTAAACTCATGGCACCCCAGAGATGCCAGTATCTGAGTGGTCCAAAAATAATCTGGAAAAGGGTTTATAGCATTACAATGAAGTATGGACACTTTTGAGAAAGGAATTTGTGCTACTACAATTATTGAAAAGTATGGCACTCCTCTATAAAAAAGAGCAGCAAAAGTGCTGAAACAAATTTGGGAGGGGGTTGATTTTTGTACTAGAAATGTTTTGCTCAGCTTTTCAAATTCTCTGTTGGCTTGTAGACACCCAAAGTTCTGACAATCTGACTTTGGAATCTGATTTTTAGTTCTGTGTGGTGCTTGTTTGAGAGAAGCCAAACCATTCCCTCCCATGTCTGCACCGTTTTGTGACTATTTCCCCAGCACAGACAGCACCATTGTAAATGTACTTACACAAAGTCCCATGGAGTTCAATCAGACCCACATCCAGATAAATGAATATAGGATTGTAGCCTGAACATCTTACATTTACTCTTGTGATTTTCCCTGTAGAACACAAATTATGTCATGATTGTGCTGGAGAGATATGGCTGAACTTCAGAGATAAACGTCTTAAGTATAAAATGGGATGTAGCACACCCTTGATCATTGAGGTTAATTCCTGATATTCCCAAGTGACATAGAACAAAGCTACCCTGCTCAGCATGCTATCTCTAGCTGCTGCAATCCCAAATAGGAATGGACAAATGTGTCAATTTCAGTTATCTACCTTTCCCATTTTTCCCATTTTAAAATTCAGTTCTTCACACTTCTGTGCGGGGGGGGATCCTCGCAAAAAATTGTATGCATTTTAATGCAAATGTCCTTCAATGAACACATTTTGATGTGTCTAATATACACATTTCTGCAACCAATTTTCTATAATCGAATGTGTTTAAGATGTTATTTCCATGAATACATGCATTTTTTGCACATTTCTCCCCAATATATGTATTGTCTCGTTGGAGAACTGTATTGTAAAATTCAGAATTCAGTGCAAATTGCTGTTTAAATTCATATATTGGCTGGAGAAGTGGGAATTAGGTAGTTTCTCATTAAAATGTGAACAAAATCAAATTTCCCCTCTGCCCCTAGCCCCAGAGGAGGGGTGGGGAGTAGTCAAGATCTAGCAATTGTATTTGCTCTGCATCCTTTTTATTTTGGTCTAGTCAAAAATATCTGGTACACTGAGAAGGAGCACTGGAGTGGTTCTACTGGGGCTCCTGTGAAGCCCCTAACCTCACTGCCTCTTTGTTACACCTCTACACTGTTCCAGAAAATGGCAGTAACACTGATGTTAGGAGGGCAGCTCTGGTCCATCTCTGTGACCACTCCTGAATGAGCCCAATCCCTCCTCTACAGGAGTACATAGAAACAGATATGAAGAATGTACACTATTCAGAGTTGTGTGACCATAGTTCCCGCCACCCACCATATTTGGGAGCTAAATAAGAATTAAAACTTTGTGCAGTTCTTGTGGCTAAGATACTGGCTTTTTTTGCACTGGGTGTATGGTCATGCATGTAGATGCGTGTGCATATATTTGTATATGGCTGTCTTTAATGCAAGGATGGGGATCCAGAACTGAATATCCCTCCACAAGCCACTTTGACAGGTAGTGGGGTCACCCATCTGCCAGTCATCTGATGCCATAGGACATCAGGTGGTTCCAATTAAAACCTGTGACTACAAAGAAAGTATTAGGAGTGCTCCTGATTTTTCCTTTAAAGCTACGGCTTAAGTAAAAAAATGAAGTCACAACCCATGCCTTCAAAGGAAGAATGGCACATAGTCTCTCTAAGCAGGCTCCCAATTCTTCCTTACCAGCTTGGAAAATTCAGTGCTTTTTTAATTTGTTGCATTTTCTGTCACAATTCAAAACTTTCGGAACTCAAGTAGCAAACTCCTAGTTTTCTTTTCTTTTAATTTTGCACCACATCATCTTCTGTCATACATACACCTGGCATCACAGAGCATCAGGTGGGCATAGCCTGGGCCAAATCAGAGCATGGGCAAAATGCAGGAGGTGCTGCTGGACATTGTTAGGCCCATAGAACAGAAGTTCTTGATTGCTGCTTTGATGGAATCCAAAATCTGCTGCATTACTCTGCCTTGGCAACACCAGCAACACAAAGGGGAAAGCTATTGTTACTGAAAGCAGTCACTTTGCATCCATCTGCAGATGCCACAGAGCTCTGTTACCTTCTCCCTCTTACTACGTGAAAGCAATACTTTGATGATGATGATGATGATGATGATGATGATGTTTCACAGCACACCAAATTAGCCACAGCTCTCCCCTTAATGGAGGAAAGCAGAGCTTGTTCAGCCTGTGTATGTACAAATGACTGATGAGTCTTATCTGTGTGTATTGGTTACAGTTTGCCGTCGCCACTATTGCTGCACTCTCTCAAGATAGTAATACAATACACCATTGTCTGAGAATGGCGAGTGGAAGGTGAAGTTCTAGAACCACCAGACAACCAGACTCATGTGCCAATGAAACTGCTGATATGAAACTGTTTCCAACTTGAGTAATTGCAGCTGTGTCCATTATGTGAAATGACACTTACAAACATCTCCCCACTCATTTTCCCCATGTATGGTCATCAGATCACCCTTTCTATACACCTGAGCAAAACGGCCTTCACATGCTATCATCTTAAAAGGGAATATTTAGGGGGGTTCTGGGGTCCAAGGACGCAGTAGATGTGGTCTTCCTTTTGCTCATCATTCACAAGGAATGTGGCCTCCCTGGTGCACTGCTTCACTGCAAAACTGCTTATGTTTTGCACATTGTAGACTATGGGCACAATATAATAAATAATAATAATAATAATAATAATAATAATAATAATAATAATAATAATTTATTTATACCCCACCCACCTGGCTGGGCTTCCCTAGCCACTCTGGGCAGCTTCCAACAAAATATGAAAATACAGTAATGCATCAAACATTAAAAGCTTCCCTAAACAGGGCTGCATTCAGATGTCTTCTAAAAGTCTGGTAGTTGTTGTTCTCTTTGACATCTGGTGGGAGGGTGTTCCACAGGGCTAGAGAAGTCTCTTGCCCAAGTCCCATTGGAATGAATGGGAGCAATATGGAGACCACAGTCATAGATTGCACTGCATGAGCCCTTTTCTCTGGAATTGCCATCCTTTGCACACTCATATTTTATGAAGAATCAAGACGCTGAGGCCCAGCCTTTGCATTCTAGTTACACACACACAGTTTTTAATCTATATTTCTCAGGCCAGTTGTTGTTGCTCTTTTGGGGTGAGCAAAGGTGAATCTAGGAGAGCGCAACTGGTTTGGTCGCACTGGGTGCGCAACTTCTGGGGTGCTGTGGCAGGCGCCACAATTATTGACATTCAATGGAAGGTAAGAGGTAGGAGGTGGTGCCAGATTTTGGCACCACACAGGGCAGCACTGAAATTTGAGGTGTCAAGGACCACCACTGGGGGCGGGGGGAATAAAACATAGTTTCTGTGCTAGCTTCTCTGTGTGCACATGCAAAGTTCTTTTGATGCAATTGAGGAATATTGTACCTTTTAATTAAAAGCTTCCTATTTGCAGCTTCTGCTCTTTTGCTATCTCTTCCTGTTCAGTGCAACATAGTTTTTTACCTTTTTACCTGCTTGGAGGGATTTAAGTACTGGTTTCCTTCCACTATTTTACTTCTTTTAAATTCCATAGCAAAATAGCAATATTTCAGATAATGCAAGGAAATCAATATTCATACTTACACCCAGGCACGAACTTATATAGCTGGAACAGAAGCTGAGCAACTAACAGGCATCACATACCCCCCGCTGCATCAAAGAGGAAGCAAGAAAATGGGAAGATGCTGCAGAGAAGAAACTTTTAATTAAGCTCCACTAAGCAGGATTAATTTCTTTAGGATGCATTATGGAAACATTATTGACCATGTGGATTGCCGTGGCTCAATAATACAGCATAGGAGAACATCCTAACTGTTCCATTTGCACCTGCTGTGCAGATTATCGTAGGATCAACATTGATTCAGTACCATACTCTGCTCTGCTATAAATGAATGCATCAAAGGCAAACACGGGAACACCAGTAGTCATGTGGACATCTTTCTATTTTCCACTGTATTTTTCTTGTTGCTAATGTATGGAAATGCACACTTTAGCTGTAAAGCTAATTGCAAAACTTACTCATAGCTGACTGCAAAAAAAAAACTAACAAAGGAAACCAGGGGCTGCTAGCCCTATTCATGGACTATTTAAGGGTATTAGTTGGCGTCCTTTTCAGAAAATAAAAGTACAATGTATTTGCAAAGCCGCAAGGAAACATGCAATATATAACTTAGTTTTCAGCATTGATTTCAAAATGGAAAGTTGTCTCATTTACTCCTCTCTGTAAATCATCCAACAGCTGCTTCCCAGAATCTGATTAACTAATACTCTTTATCTTAAATCCTCTGCTGGAAAAAAATAAAGGTCATTTTAGGAGGTAGAGTGTTTCTCCCATCACATTCTCTTTGTAAATTAGTATGTTTATGCTGTGCTTTCTCTTCCTTCCCACCCCCCACCCCCCACCAACAAGCTCTTGCCCTTGTCCCATCCCAAAATGCAGTTACATAAAATTGGTCTCGCTTCCGAGAAGAAGGAGCTCTTGGGTTTCTTCGGTGACTAAAACTCACTGTAAATGGGGGGAAAGCAGCAAAATAGATGCAGCAATGCATCCTTTTGTCCCCACCTCACCCCAGCCCGATTGCTTAGTCAAGATGACCAGTGAGTTTTTAAAAGCAAGTAACCCTCTGTAATATACTTAGCCTCAGGACTTACCGGTACAAGGCTGAGACCCACCAAAGCTCAATGCATCTGTCACATGAAACAATTTTACAATAATATTTCAAATTTTTTTAAAAAAAACTTAGAGGAGGGAAAAAAGATAATTCACATCTGCCTTTGCTAAGTTCTTCCGAATAGGATAAAAGCAGCAGGCAGGCAATGTAACTGACACTGCTCTCTTCTATTTTATTAACTTTACATCCGGATAGCTGGTACCTAAGAGGCTGCAGTAGCATATGGTGCTGTAGCCTAAAACTTTACCCCCCTGTTTTTTTCATGGGAGGAAGAAGAAAAGAAAAGAAAAAGAAGACTTTCATCTTATTGTCCGGCTGGCTTCGGGAAGAGGAGCTGAGAAGTACAGTTAATGCTTGAGACGCAGCAAAGTCGCCTTTGAAAGATGTTGATGAAGTAGCCGGGCTTGGTGGAAATGGCAGGTAAGATCAAATAACCTCCGGGACAATCTCATCTCTTATCCCATTCCACTCCTTCAATATGATCACCCTAAACTGCTTATAGAATCATCCCGCCTGCAATATTTGATATCCTTGTAGTCTAGACAGGAATACATTTACTCCAGCGAGCTCCCATGTGCACCACGGGAGGAAAAGCTGGAGCATTTCCCTGTCCCTCGCGAGGAGCATAATGTACTCTGCCAGGTTTCAAAACAGAAAACGTGCATGGTTTTCCCAGACCCTCTCATAATGTGCCCTGTTACAACAAACAGGTTTGAGGAAGTTGCACATCAGTGTTGAAAGGATGTTTTGCGTTGCTTCAGTATGTGGTGTTTTGTTTTGAATATGACTTCATTCCTTTCCTGTTGTTATTTACAGCCAATCCTTATCCGGAAACTATATCTTTTAAAGGTTCTGAGCTAGACTAGCAGCCCACTGCACCCCCTGCCCCATTCCACAGCTGTTCATGTCATCCACCCTTCTGTTCCATGTGCTGTAACCAGCAGGACTCCAGACTCACGGCATGGGGGAGAGGACCAGGGCACACATGGAGAAATTATTTTATTATAATCAGTTATTTATGTAATGGTTATTAGCATAAAGGGCATTTCAAGTACATGTGTGGCTCTCAGTCATCAGGAATTCATAAGTAAGCAGTGAATGCAAGGTTTGGTGGCATATATATATATATATCCCGCAACCACCCTGCAAGGTAGGTCAGTTATATTATTTTCATTCAAACATGGGAAGCTGCCTTGCCCCAAATCAGGCTATTGGTCCACCTACCTCAGTATTGCTGGATAAGTGTTTAATAGTTATTGTATTTTTAAAAAACCAATAAAAATCTGTTAAAAAACAAAAAACACAGACTGGTAGTAGCTCTCAGACAGGGGTCTTTCTTGGGCCTACCTGAAGATGCCAGGGATCAAACCTGGGAGCTTTTGCATGCAAAGGGTTGTATTCTGCCATTACACTATCCCCAAATGGCAGGTGAGGGGAGAGGTTAGGAGAAGCAGTAGCTTGCCTATGGCTGGGGCAAGATTAGAACCAGGGACATCCAAGTTGATTGTTCACACTCTTCTTAGTTATGATGCTACACGAGCTCTTACATAGCATCATCAGTGTGCAAGGCACTTCCAAGAAGCAAACGAGAGAGATCCCTGCCCTAAGGCGCTTGCAATCTAAATTTCAAAGGTGAACACAACAAGTGAAGAGGAGGAAACAGGAAGCAGAACAAATGTGAGCTGCACATACTTACTATAGAATTGTAGAGTTGGAAGGGAACATGGAGGTAATTAATAATAATAATAATAATAATAATAATAATCCCGACTAGTCCAACGACCTGTAATGTAGGAATAATTTGGCCATTGTGGGACTTGAACCCACGAACCTGAGATTAAGAGTCTCATGATCTGCCAACTGAGCTATCCCAGGTTACGCTTTGGTTCATGGCAGTGAGGTGAGGAATGGTGTGGGAGACCCAGTGGCTGCATCCTGCAGTCTTGGTGCTTCAGAGTTTTAAAGGGGACATGGCAACCCTATGCACAATAACAGTGGGGAAGAGGCATAGTCAGGAACAACAGTCAATCCCCACTTTCCTTGGCAGATGTATCTGCATATTACAAGTGGCTGAATCACCTGTCCCTCGTGTGCATGTACTACTTGCTCAGGTGCGCATGTAAAACGTTCAGCCGTTACACCCAAACACCTTAACGTGGGAAGCAGCCTTCAGAATGATCCCAGGCCCCTCTGAGGCCTTTTGCTCAGATCTTGCAGCTAATCCCTGATGCTACTCAGTATTTCTCAATGGAGAGGGTACCAGGCAGAGAGCTTGCTCACAGACTTTCCATTTCTAAAGGACCCTCTAATATCTCAGCCCAGAGACTTGATCTCAACACGAAGAACAAAAGCAAAGATTAATAAACACTCAGTTAGGTGTGCCTACCTCTCGCCTGAGACCATGAGGACAGTAGGCTCCTTTAGCTAGGGTGCGCTCACACTCACTTTGAGGCAGCCGTAGCCACTCTGAATCCCACAAGCAGCTCATTTTAGTCCAGGTTCCTGCCACAGTTCGTGGTCAGTGCCTTTCAGACAGCTGTTATGACTCAAGCCATAACGCCGTGAGCGTTTATATCCTTTGCAAATAAATAAATAAAGGAAATGACTTCTATAATGAAGCTGTGGATTAAGCTCACTATTTATACACTCAGCTAATATTTGCCCTCCCTTAATCCTGTTAACTTCTTTGCCTCGGTATCATACTGTTGCAATGAGTTCCACAAGTTAGATACGTCTCTTGGATTTATTTATTTTTTAAGTATAGGGTTCCTATATATAAAGCTCAGTAGTTATTAGAATTCAGCAGAATAAATTAATTGTGTAATACAGAGTTACATATTTCACATGCATGGAATATGATAGCTGGTTACTAAAATCGTCTGTCTTACCAAAATTTATGAAACATAGCAAATGATAATTCAAAGAAAGTAATGGGCATTTTAATAAGTACTGCTTCACTAAATGCTGACTTTCATGTGCTTATATCAATCAGCATTTTCACAGCCAGAACAATTTATATGGCTTTTAAAGCCCTACGTATTTTCACCTACATATCTGCTGTTGTTATTATAGGGCTGCATATTTATTTCTGACCAAACTGCAGGAGGCAGTGGAAGACAGGAGTGCCTGGCGTGCTCTGGTCCATGGGGTCACAAAGAGACGGACACAACTAAATGACGAAACAACAACAATAATATTTATTTCTGTTGTTTAATGCTGCTGTTTAGTTTTTATCAGTTTTTGTTGCTGTGATTCAATCGTTGTATCTGATTTGATGTTGTCAAACCTCTGGAGTCTGTCTGAAGAAGAGTACAATAGGGGTTGGGGGGTTTCCCCTTAAAGCAACAAATAATGTGTTCCCTAGGAGATGGTGGTCTTACCCCTGAGCAGGTAGTCATCATTAATGGAGTTGTGAAGGTTGGTGGGATCAGTGCATTATTCCTTATTTGTTAACAGTTCTTTGCTTCTGGAATTATTGTAGCCTAACAAAAACTGGATCCTAGTTCAGTTGGCTGCTGTTGCTGCTGCTCAGAATATAGCAGAAGAACCTTGCGGGTAGCCTGCTATGTAGGCAGCATGCTGCAGATGTAAGGAACCTTTTAAAGTATGCATGACGTGGAGCTAGGCTGGCCATGTACCCTACCTTACAGTGGTCAGACCCTTAACTGAAGGTCTGTCTGTTCCAAGTCTAGTTCAAAGAAGGAAGAACAGGGGCTTTGAAAATGCCCATCCATGGGGAGCAGCTGGATAGCAGATAGCGCAGGCTCCCTGTCAGTCTCCCCCATGATGGTGTGATATACTGTATTTCTATGGAAATTACAGTAACTCTCTCTAACTTTGCATCTATAGTTCTAGGCCATCTAGGCTCTCGCCCCCTCTTTTTGGCCCTGTATAAGCAGCCACCCTTCGTGGAAAAGTTTGGGTAAGAGCCCCTTTCTGGTCAAATGTTTGTATCCAACTCAACGGTCATAAAAGTATCATAATGCTAAATAAAAAATATATAATGACATAAATTAAGGATCCCTGCTTCGTGGGGGTTGGACTAAATGATGCTTTGAGGCCCTTCCAACTCTACAATTCTATGATTCTAATTATTATTATTATTGCCTTAAAAGGCCTTGTCTGTGAAGTTTCTCGTTTAAGAAATGCATTGGCTATTGGTCCTCATTTGAAGCATTTAGTGGTGAGTTTTAACTGCTGATGACACCTCCCCCCCAAAAAAATGTGCTAATGAAGCAGATTATACTGGGGAGAGTTGGAGCAAGTGAGGTTTGCATCTTTTCCAGGTGATTTGTGGATGGTTCTTCTGCTTATCCACACACACTTCAAATAAGAATTGTCAACAATATTTAAATATTGCCAAGGGTTGTTGTGTAACTATATGTACTTCTTGTAATGTGATTACAAGCATTGAGAATGTGAGATGTTTTTAAAATCTGATTTGATCTTAATCAAAAGTAATCAACATACGACATACTCATTATTATAGTCATATACTTGTAACACAGTACAAGTATTACCTGCAAGCATGAAAACTGGTTTCTCTAATTCAATATTCTGCCCAAACTCACCCTTACTGAAATCAGTAAGTCCAAAAAGGACTCAACCTTGGGTGATCATGCCAAATTATAACAATTTGTTACAACTGATTTCAAGTTCTATTTCTAGCTGCAGTTTAATTTGATTATACTTTTTTCTGTTTCAGGGCGGAGGCAACAGAGATGTTTCATGGGAAGCTATGTATGTTATTCTGTCATTGAAAGAATTTCTGGCACATGAAGAAGCAAAATGGACTACGCCTCATTTCTCAAAAGGACAATGAGCATCTGCCAATAAACCTATAGAGGACAGCACCAAACATGTCAATGGTTTAAAGACTATGGCTTTGTAGTTGGTTAGTTCATTTTTCTCTACATCAACAACACTACTGTGTAGTGTTTGCTTGGACAGCACAGAGGAAATACTGGATGTCTTTACAGCCACAACAAATAATCAGAACAGAGAAGCCCAGCTGCATTCCTGCTGCCAAGAAATTGGCTGGTAGTGAGTTCAAGACACACAAAAGGAAGCACTTCATGCAATTCATAATTAACTTATGCAATTATTGCAAGCTGTGGTGACGGGCACTAGTTCAGATAACTTTGAAGAAGCATCAGGCAACATTTATAAAGAATAGGCCCATCAACATCCATTAGCCATGATAGCTAAACATGGAACCTCTATACACAGACCAAGCTTCCCAGAGGCATCTAGCTAACCAAGAAGACATAATGTTCTGCTAGATGGAATTATTAATCTGATCCAACAGAGCATCTCTTACTATTTTCAAGATGTATCTCCACTAAAGGAATAAGTGAACCTAGACCAATGTGATATGTGATTCCTAGCTTAATGACCTTCTTCCCAGCGATATGCAATTGACCCTATCAGTGCTGGTCTTCAAAGAGGTTTGGAAGACTCACCTCTTCCAGCTAGCTTTTTAATTAAAATGACCTCATTAAAGTAGCTTCAATAACTTTAAAAGGTTCCTGCAGTTTTTCTGGTCATATTTCCATGATGTTATGTGCTGTTCATTATTTGTAAAATAAAACATTACCTTAAAAAGGGGGGGAAAGAATATTTTATTAAGGTTGTTGGGATTATAAGAGTATTAGTCTGTTGGCTTATGTCCTGTGAGATGACCTTAAAACCACAGTGTTCTGTGGATTTTGTTTTTGCTTATTAAAATTATGAGAACTGCAAAGAATGTCTGGTCTTTCCTATTGTGTGATTGATTCTAGAAGTTCTTTAAGTTAGTTTAATGGAGTCACCTTAATGATGTGAAAGAATGATGTACCTGCAGGTACATCAGAGCAGTGGAGAAAGTGGAGATGGAAAATGCAATGGCTTTGCCCTCTTTCACTATCTGAAACCCTTTAAAACTGGGGCAGGATCTCTGAGGATCCCTCAGTTTCATCATTCCTCCCACAGCCCATGAAAGTAGCCCCTGTGAATGGGTTGGTTTCGCCCTCTAAGGTCAGAGTCACTCAGGTAGGAAGGTAAAAGGAGGGAGTTGAAGCTGACGCTTCTTTTGCTGGTGATAAGAGTTCAGAAAGTTTTAACAGACCAGAAATATTTCTTCAGCTCCGCAGCAGAAGTTTGCCTTATGTCTGTATTGGTGTTGCTTTCTGAAAATTTATAAAGATGAACATGCTCACAGAGGAGTGAGGGGGGTACATAGATATAAGAATCTATATATATGTTTTGGTGTCAGGGCAGGGATGGATGTTTAGGACACAGTAATGACAAAGACAGCGCCTGAAGCCAGATAATTTGCAGCTGCGCCAATACCACCACACCACTTGGTGTGATTTTTCACCTACACTGTAAGTGTGATGCATCCAGACACAGAGAAGTAAATGTAGACTCAAACCAGACTCAAGAGTTCCCCTTGGAGGCCCATGCTTAGAGTCCTGTCCTGAAGTTCTATATAAACTTGCTTAATAAACTATTGCCAACTCTTGTGGGGAGCTGATATTAATAGTCAAGTTTCAGCACAAGAGAACATAATGGGAGCACATTTCCTGACTCACCATCAGTATTGACCTGTGTATCTGCTGTAAGACAGGAATACTTCATATGAGCAGTACAACATCAGAAGAGGGAGCTTGAGCAAGATTGCAGCTCGTCCATGATTTGAAACATTTGACCTTTTAAGAACGGATGTACCGGCTCTTAGTCTGCTCGCACTGCCAGAATGGCATAGAAGAACTTTGCTCTGCGAATCAGATTCTCGCCCAGTACTGGTGACGCCTGCCAAAACTGCTTCAACTTGAAACCTCAGGCGCAGAGGCTTGTCTTCTTGTGTGAACAGTGACAGCCAGACTTGTTTAATCCCCTCCTCCAGTTTGCACATTTTATTCAGATTTTTGCTTTATAAATAAAAATCAGATTAACAAAGAACCTGGTACACCCAGTACACGCCATGAGACAGAGGAAATCTTTCTGATACCCAGACATTCAGCGCATATTAATCAACCGTGGATTAACCGGGTCAGCCTGTAATTTAATAACGAGAGAGATCAGAGATCAAAGCTAAAAGGCAGACTTTCCACATATAAAAAGCAGCTAAAAACCATCAGCCATTAGAGCCCGCTATCGGTTAAGTGAAACTACATGTGCTTTCACAATGACATATGGGCTTGCCCTAGAAAAACAAGAACTCTGTTTGACAGCAAGTATTTTAGTATGCTCCTCAAAGATCTTTCTCAGTAATATTACAAGATGCAGAACTGTGAGCAGCCTGGTACCTGATAGGACTTTTGATGCCCTCTCTGAAGATTTGAGATTCTCAGTCACACAGGAACCACTTTATATATTCTCCACCAATGAGGAGGGAGCACCAAGTTGGTTCTGCAGAGACTACAGCTTCTACAAAGGTATCATCTAGGTGTCAGAGTTGGTTAAGGCCTCTCCAGCTGTGGGGGGTCACAGCCCTTCCCCACTCTTCCGCTTTATGCACAGGCAGTGGTTTTGGTGAAGATGACCAGATTTTGTGGGATGTCTCCCTGAATAGATGACAATGAAGGTCTGGCCAGAAACTGCTCTAGATCTGAGGGTGTCTCGTTCAAAGTGAACCCTGGATGGGCTCCCTCCTGTGTAAACAGTCCAACTGGGGCTTACCTGGTGGAAACAGGCGGCAGCACTCTGAGCAATACAACAAGCAGTATTGAGTGATTGAGATTGGCCACCAATTTAATTTCCCATAATGTCCCAGAGTGGTACTACACCAAGGGAATTGTGGGACATTAATATGGCAGCTGGACGCAGCTGGGCAGGACTGACCCTGCCATGCCCTGCCTTGTAGCAGGGTAAATCAACCTGCTAAGACAGTACAGACATACCTCATGTTACGTCCGCTTCATGTTACGGAAAGGGTTACTTCCGGGTTTTGCTGCTCGCGCATGCGCAGAAGCGCAAAATGATGTCACGCGCATGCGCAGAAGCAGCAAATCGCAACCCGCGCGTGCGCAGATGCGCCACTGTGGTTTGCACTCTTTTCATGTTGCAAATGGGCCTCCAGAACGGATCCTGTTCACAACCAGAGGTACCATTGTACTCTAAAGGCAAAATGGAGACAAGAACTGGTGTCTGATTGGTGCCTTTTTAAAGACTTTTTAAAGTGCTGGCCCTAGCAAATGCATTTAATTTCCAGTTTAGGTAAGAAAATGTTTTGGGCTGGCAGTATGGGTAGGGAGGACCCATTAGATCTCCTTGAACCCATGAGAAATCTAGTAAGCCTTGGGGGCAGGACAAGATCTTCTGAAAGATTGCTGTTGAATCAAATCAATATTACTGCTCTCTGACCTCTGCTTCTTGGGCATTTTTAGCATGGCAGAAATTTTCTGGCAAAGCAGCACCATAACAATACATTGCTGTAAGGAAATGTTTCACTTCAGATCAGTCAATGTATGCTTGCAGTCAGAAAACATTTAAGTGGCCATTTGTCATTTATGATCTTGCTGAGATTCCTGCATTGCAGGGGGTTGGACTAGATGATCCTTGGGGTGACCCTTCCAATTCTACAATGCTATGATTCTGTGAAGTGCCAATGGTTCTGAATATTCTATTGTTGCTCTCAAGTTATGCTCTAGAGGGGAAGTCAAGGGAGCCACCTAGTGGCACCTGAAAGCATTACAGTAAAGCAAGAACAAAACTTTAAATTAATTGCAACTGATGCTTGCAGAGCAACTTTTCGGAATGGGGGAGTGCTAGGTTCTAAGCTAGAGGCCTGCCCCTTTGAGGCCTTCCAAGAGGCAGAGCTTGGAATGGGTGAAATGACCCTGGGAGCAAATTCTTCACTAGGAGATCTTTTTGGGAAAGTTGCTTTGCTGCATCACATCCCACATGGGAGCCTTGTTAGGACTAGGACTGGCAAGACTCCCATTTTTAAAGCTGGTGGTCAATCAACACCACATATCATGTGGCAGCAAATTCACTATGGTGAAGAGATGCGCTTTCCCTTCTCTGCCAGAATCTTCTGCTATAATCTCATGTTGACTTGCATCTACAAGAGTAGCTTCTAGAGGCAAGAGGCCTGCTCACTGGCTCTACATTTCTAGTGGCTATTGGCAAAGACATTTACTTTGGTGTGGGATAAATGACATGCCTACACATGCCTTTCAGTTTTATTTTTACTTTTTACAATGTGTTTATACCATTGCAATTTTTTAACCTGGAGACAATTCTTTAGCAATTTGTGGGGGTAGAGTTGAAAGCAACAGGTAATTTATTAGAAATAGGAGGGAGGTGACAGCTCTTACTTTAAACAAGGTACCCGGGGTTATTTCTTTCAAATACATATACATCCTGAAAATTTATAAGAAACTTGCCTACCCCCTCAGAAACAGCACTCTCCCCCCGCTTTCTTTCTCTCTCACACATCGCAACACACTGCTTTTTCACTGTTTGGGGATCAGGGTTTTTATGGAGTGACATAAGCCTGAGTTGCCACTGCGGCATATCACAATTTCTTGCTTCGTTTTTTAAAGTAACTTGCCTGATTTAATATACAAAGCACATAAGAGACAGTTCTTCATCACTTTTCTCAAATACAGTGGTACGTTGGGTTTCAAACACCTCGGGTTACAAACACTTCAGGTTACAGACTCTGCTAACCCAGAAGTAGTACCTCAGGTTAAGAACTTTGCCTCAGGATGAGAACAGAAATCGTGTGCCGGCGGCGCAGCAGCATCAGGAGGCCCCATTTGCTAAAGTGGTGCTTCAGGTTAAGAACGGTTTCAGGTTAAGAACAGACCTCCGGAATGAATTAAGTTCTTAACCAGAGGTACCACTGTACTTGAGATTGTGTTTTGATGGCTGCAATTTTGGCTATTAGTCAGAAAGTATATGAATCATCTGGCACTGGTTGTTTTTCAAATCCCTTGAAATAGCAATTAACAGTGTTACAGTAACATACAAAATTTCAGGTCATTCAGCTCCCCTTTTCTTTTTCCCAGTTCAGGTACAAAATATAACAGTGACTCAGAGAGCAGTAAGGAAAAGGGGCAACAACCTCCACTTGCCTTGCCTCTCCTTCTAAATGGTGCAGATTGATCCCACAAGCAAATGGGAAGTAGTGATGAAGACAAAGTGGTGTTACTCCGTTAGGAAGACTCTTGAAGTTGGGTTGCTCAAGCCCTACCTCAGGGGTGGGGAACAAGATCTGGCCCATGAACCAGATTGGTCAGCCCTCAACCCTCTACAGGCCAGCTTTGACCAGTGGGCAGGACCACCCACCAGACAATCCCCTGAGATTGTCTGGTGGGTGGTCAGGTGATTGAAACTGGGATCGCTGCAAGCACTGATTGGCAAGCACTGAAAGGTGGTGTGGTTACAGCGACCACCTTTCAAGGCACACTCCCAGAGGCTTGCTCCATTAGCACAAAGCAGTTTGCATCAAAAGGGCTCGCTAAGATGTAGGGAACAAGCCCACCTCATCCCCCCTCCACAAAAACCCGGAGATGACATTGCTTTAAAAAGCTTATCACATGGTACCTCTAATTATGTCCAGAAGCACTTGTAACATGGTTAAGTCTACAGGGGAGGAAACACCCCCATAGCCACTCCATTCACTTGTAGCCACTGTGCCATAAGCTTTTAAACAGCTACCCCTAGAGAAGCAGGAGTACCTCAATTGCTCTGCATGTTTAGGTGACCTGACCTGGACTAATACATCAATTGCATTAGTCATTTAGATTTTGCACTTCTCCAAATTTTACAATATAGTTCTTGTCTCAAATCACATACCCCAATGTGTAAAAAGCTTGTCCCAATAGTATTTTAGAGCAGAAAAAAAATATGTTTAGAAATGCATACGTTAAGGTAAAAAAAAGTCATATTTTGTGGTAAAATAGTATTTTAAATACTTTTTAAAATTAAAAAATCTGTTTCTTTTTAAAAAAACAAACAAACCCAGATCAGTGCAAAAATGAGACTTAATGTACTTCTGAATGAATGCATGTGAAATTACCATGGACTGAAATTAAACTGAAGTTCACCCTTAGGGACCGTATTGCTGCCAGTCTTGAATCACCCATACCACAGAAAACATCAAGGGGGACCACTGTCAATACTTTCCCTTATGAGGTTCAGTTCTGAGAAAGATAGAAATGGGATTGGGGTGACACACCTGGGGCTGGGGAGCCAACCTCCCACCCACCAGCCAGGGTGCTACGTGGACCCAGATGCCCGGCTGCAATGCCGCTCTTTCTGAGAAAGAGAGAAAGGGGGAAATGCTAGATCAAGAGGCCGCGGTCACAATGCTATCCCTCATTTTTAGCTGTAAATATCCTCACTTGCACACAAAGCCTGATCCAAGTCCAGTGATATCAGTTAAAGCTCTTTGGCGCTAGCGTGGTTTGCATGAACACTTCTAAGTCAACAGAACATCCCCTGCACAAGAAAAGCCTCACAGTGGATTAGCTGATTAATGTTAATGCATCCCGAGTATACTTCTAAGGTAGCACACTCTGAGCTTTTGTCATTTTCTGTTCTATGACATTTGATAGTCTAATTACTGTTCTAATTGCTGTACCACAGGACATCAGATCTAGCCAACAGAGGTGTTTTCATTTCCTCTGGAGAAACACCGGCGTTGCCACTCTGCATATTTAGCACATCTTGTATATTCCACACATTCACTTTTGAATATGGAAACATGCTGTTCTTAAACACACACCACTTTATATTACAAGAATTCATCAACAAAAGGTTTCTTAAGCAGGCACTTACTTAGAAACAATATTCTGATATTCTGATTTAGGTGACTACCTGCAACAGGGTTAGTGATGTCACGGAACTCATATTTCAAGGGTCGCAAGTACAAGTTTCAGGAGACTCATCACAGCTCAACGGCAAGTGAATATTGTAACCCCTGAATTCCCCTTCCACCTCTTCCAGCCGACCTCAAATCTGCTCCCTCCCACCCAAGCAGCCCACTTTCAATGCATCCTGATTCCCCAAGCCTCTTGTAGGAACATAAGAAGCTGCCTGGACCACTGATCCACCTTGTACAATATTGTCTACTCTACACCACCTGGAAGCAGTCCCCCGGGGTGTCAGGAAGGAGTTTCTTGTGGCTCTACCTGGGTTTGAACCTGGGACAGAAGATACCGTGCACTTAAACTAGGGACTGCATGTTGAGATTCTTACGTTGCATGGGGTTGGGCTCTCGGAACCCCTTCCTACTCTGCAATTCTTTGATTCCTCTTCCATTCTCTTCAATGCCACTAAGCTCCAATGGGTGGTAGAAAGATAAAGAGAGGGAGGGAGGGAAGGAGGATTCCTATCTCTCCCCATTTAGCACACCAGGCTACAAGACTGGGAAATGTAATTTCCCCAAGGCAACTGACATTACAGGAGCTCTTGGGAAAATTACATCTCCCAGGGGCTACTTCAGCCTGGCTTTCAACACTTCTATGCAGTACGCACAGCTGATTTTGGAGGAGAGAGGAGAAAGTAAGCTCCTTCCCCTCCTTCCCTCTTTCTGTGGCTTGTCGTAGTTTGCTGCTGGTGCTTAGGAACCTGACCTCCAATGCAGCTTGGGTCACATTCACACCATATATTGCAGGCACTCACAACACTTTAACAGTCATGGCTTTCCCCCCCAAATCCTGGGAAGTGTCGTTTTTTTAAAAGGCGCTGAAGATCCAGGCACCCTTAACAAGCTACAGTTCCCAGTACTCACCATGACTGTTAAGTGGTTTGAATATATGTTGTGGGGGTGACCCCAGTCAGTGAGATGAGAGGGATGGGTCCGTGGGTTTGATGGATTGTAGGGACTGTTTCAGTGGAAAAGAAGGGAGGGGTTTCACATTGACTGACAATGATTTAAAATTGACATAGTTTGGTCCATTGAGTAGTAATGGCTTTGCGTAGCTTGTTTTCCCCTTTTGCCAATAGCTAAGCACAGGGACACCACACTAGATTGGAACCACAGTGTGACGGTAGAGGGGCTTTTGGCCATTTTGTCTCTAGTTGCAGTCCTGTTCCTGACTGGATCCTTACAATATGCAACCACAGAGGACTGGGCACAATCTCAGTTCATAGCATATGATGGTGAGGCCTTGAATATGTTCCAAAACCTCTCCAGAGGTCCTGATGAAATGCCCTGGGATCTTTCAGGATAGAGTCATAGAATCGTAGTAATAATAATAATAATAATAATAATAATAATAATAATAATATTTTTATTTATACCCTGCCCTCCCCAGCCAAGGCCGGGCTCAGGGTGGCTAACAACCAATAATAAAAACAAGTTGAATGAATACAACTTAAAAACAAGATTAAAAGACAACATTAAAACATTAAAATGCAGCCTCGTGGAATTGTAGAGTTGGAAGGAACGCTGAGGATCTCCTAGTGCAACCCCCTGCAAAGCAGGAAGATGCAGCTGTCCCATATGGCGATCAAACCTGCAACCTTGGTGTTATCAGCACCATGTTCTAATCAACTGAGCTAAATGTTCATTGCAGGTAAGGATCTTGAAAGACACCAAAAGAGCACAACACTTTTCTTTCTTTCATAGTTGCACTGAAGGTGCAGCTATTTTCACCCCCGCATACCACACACAAGATCACACAACTAGATGTACAATGAAATTCTGAACAACTTTTAAGAATTCCTTCCTCCTTTGCTGGAGGTCACTCCATTGTGGAATAGTCTAGCCCACTGGAAAGTGGGAAAGAATTCCACTACATTGAATGAAAGGTATCACAGATATCTGAGCAAATTGACATCAAAATCTCATGCAGCATAGTAGTTTAATTTCATTAAACCACATACCAAAATCAGTCATTCATACACCTTCCATTGTCTGGAGCAAGAAGGACTTCAGAGGGCTAGTCAGCTTGCAGGTGAGATCTGGGCCTTACTGATTACCAACTTTTAATTAAAGTGTGGCCAAAACAATGGCTTTGATCCCAGAAGTCCCTTCTTCAAATGAAAGGGCTCCTTCCATTTGTAGAAGCCCTTTCAAGCCAGTGGAGGAGACCAATGGTAGGAACCAGGTGATCTTCACCACTTCTACCTCCCACTATAATACCACCACACCATCCTATCCTGCACATTGTTCTGGAAGGTTCTCCAACTCAACTAAAGAAACGAAATTTCCAAAAGCTATGTGAGATGCTGCTGCTGCTCCTCCTCCTCTCTCTGTTGAATGCAACAATCCAGGCACAACCTTAAATTTGATAGACCCCAATTTTCTTATAGAGCCTGATCCATAAGAGAGGCAGAATATACGTACAGTAAAATCACCACCACTGGTCCATAAAGCAGGCAGATAACAACACATTGTGGACATTGACATCCCTAGTCTTGAAGAACATGCTGTGATATGAGGATAGGACTGCATAATATTGGATAATTTAATGAATTCAACTTAGGGCCACTGTGAAGAGTGTTCACCCAGTTTTGTTTCTTCACTTGAACAAGAACTAGTCACCATTCCGACCATTTTTTAAATACAATGCAAATTATTCAAAGCCTTGTAGAGCAAAGTCATCAATAAACATGAACAGTAGGAATATTTATATCAACACAAGGAAAACAAAAGCTATTGGAAGTTCTGATTCACATGGATTTTCCTAAATTGAGGTTATTGTCTTGAGGTCCACAAATGGAGGCATTGTAAGATACTTCATTTAGAATTGTTAAGTAAACAGCTTTTGTTCCATTTTAAATAACTGAGTTGCTGCAAAAGAGATTGTTTTACTACACCCATTGTACCCTGCCTGATTGTATCTTTTTATGTTTCTATCACATCATTCCCCCTGCCCACCAAATGGGTTCTTCTTTTAAAAAACAATGCAATATAAATATTCAGCAGCTCACCTCAGATCCAATTCAGCTGGTCTTTTGAGGGGCAGGAACTTGCATGGGAAAGGCTGAGATATCTCCAATTGTCCCAGATGTGACTGGTGTCTGCTTGTTATCTCCGATACAAAGATAAGCATTAGAAAGAGTTTGCCTTGGCTAAGACTCAGATTCAGAAACACTATATGCTGGTGAAATCTTATCTCCTTGTTGTCATAGGCTTTAAAAGGAATTGTTCTCAAAAACGGGAGCAGCATCAAACAGAGACTGGGTGTTCTTGTGCGCTTAAGTGACACAGGCAATGTGATCCACAAATTACTTAAGCAAGTATAATTGCACTCAAGCCAGGTTAATCTCGCTGAAGTCACTGAGACTAAACCACTTTGGAAACAATAAAATCAATTACTTATGGATTCAGACAAGGTTAGGAAATAAATTGTCCGCATGGATAAGACTTCCATCAACTAAGATATTGCTTGATCTTTATGTATACAAAGAACTCTTCACTCCAGATTTGTGCATGGATCAGAAATTGGCAATCCCTAAGTACCCATTCATATATTCTTATATTTCCTATTGATTTCCAATAAGCTCTACAGTTAGATCATAAGCACATTTCCTTGAAAGTAAATTCCACTGAATTCAGCTAGGATTTCCTCCCAGGAAAGTGGGCACCAGTTTCAGTCTTACTTCCTAGTATGTATGTCACAATTGCAGCCTTAAAAGTAAGAGAAGTCATCTCCATTTTATTTAATTTTTTGTTACATTGATACACTGCCCATATAACTGAGTTCTCTTAGTGGGTTAGATGCAGAGAGAGATGGTTAAGTGCCACTGATTTCACTGAATCCACTTATTTCAATCCTATATATACTGACAGCAAACTTCTTCCCCGAAGGCCGGTAGCAAAAACAACACCATCCATGCATGAAAGGGAAATACCAAAACAATCTTCAGCCAAAAAAATCTCTAAGCGGAGGATCCCAAAAACAGTCTAATGGGGACTGAGCATACTCAGTGACTAAGGAATGCCGATGGACTGATGGACTGGAATCTTTTAGGAAAGGGCATGACTGGCAGTGTGGAAATCTAGACAGGTGCACTGCACACTTCACCATTTTGATGCAACTTCCTCTTATTTTTTCGTAATTCTACTCAAAGTCTGCATTTACTCCATTCACTCCATTCTGACTTCCTTCTAAGTAGCATGTTTAAGCTGAAAGTGTATAGTGCAGGAAACAAAAACAATTGGATCTTTCTGTTACACATCAGTAGCCGCAGTCCAACAAATGTTTAAGTGCACTTAAAACCATTGATGTCAACTCTTCTCTGACTTATATGGCTAACGGTTATAATCTAAGAATATGCGTGCTTAGGTGGCCCTAATAGCTAACTGGCCCATTACTGTTTTTGTACCTCTAGGGCAGATCCAGTCCTTAACTATGCTGCAGTATGACTGAGCTCAGGCACTCAGGGAACCAGGCAGAGGGCCTTCTCGGTAGTGGCACCCTTCCTGTGGAACATCCTCCCACCAGATGTCAAAGAGAAGAATAACTACCAGACTTTTAGAAGACATCTGAAGGCAGCCCTGTTTAGGGAAGCTTTTAATGTTTAACAGACCACTGTATTTTAATACTCTGCTGGAAGCAGCCCAGAGTGGCTGGGGAATAAATAATATGTTGTTGTTGTTTTTATACCAAGTATCAGTCAATGATACCTGAAATGTCTGTGAACTTCCTTTCCTAGAGTTAGGTCTGCCCCCACCATTCTGTTCAAAACATCTCTAGGGGAGCCTACAAAACCAATAAGCGGTTACTTCCATTTCTCTTTTCCTTCTGGAAGTTTTGCTCACTGCCTTCAGTATTTTTCATCCTCGTGTTTTAAGTTTTGTTTCCTCATTACCAACAGCAAAACCACCATTAATGGAATCCAGATGGAATCCTGGTTGCGGTTGTTAACTTACAAAAGGCCACACTTACCCCAATGCCTTCTTGTGACTTTTGCCATGGGGTGATTTTAGCTGATCAACATATCAGTCATGATGAGAATTGGTTTCATCTCTTTTTGCCAGAATAATGAGGCATTGCTTTGAATCCAAACAGGGCAAAGGAGGTGAGGTGTTCATTTCTGGCAATTATAAGAAGGAAAGGACCAGAATGGAGTTGAAATAATGTATATTATGTGTGAAGAAACACATGACAGCTTAGGTGATGATAAGTCATTTGCCACCCAAGGTCCCTTGGGGTTTGCTAGCTGGTTTCCAGTGAGGAGATGGCCCCAGAATATCACATCACTACTCAGCATCAGGAAGGAGGGGGGAATCCCCCTGAAAAGCAAGGAGCTTGAAAGCAGAGCCCTTGGATGGAAACAAAAGCTCCCTAGGATAATGTTCTTTCTACTTACTGGCTGTGACCATGTCCTGCCTGCCATCTGGCAAAGAGCAGTCTGCAGATGCTGGTAAGAGATGGTTGCCAACAGCCTTGCATTGTGTTTCTCAGCCAGGCAGGTAGCTGCCCTCAAAGGTCACGTTAGTCAATTTGAAGGTGCTCACTGACTGCTATGTTGGGTCACGAATAGGGGAGAGTAGTGTTGCCATTTTCTCTACTGACCTAGTTCCAGGGGACCTGCCTCCTTCTCCCTATCTCTCAAACACACACTCAGTGAAACTTCCTTCATTCCTTTATTGCCAGTCCACTTCCTTCCTTTTTGCATGAGTAGGACCAAAAAACACTGATGTCCCCAAGCGCAAGCTGCTTGCTCCTCTTAGCACCTTCAGATTCCGTACAAGCCCAGTAGTTCTGTACAAAGTGAAAGCCGTTTCTGAGTTTCAAATTTAGCTTTGTTTTCTCGCCAAGGAAAGGCGAATTGAACTAATTACAGTGGTATCTCTGGTTAAGAACTTAATTCGTTCTGGAGATCCATCCTTAACTTGAAACTGTTCTTAACCTGAGGTAGCACTTCAGCTAATGGGGCCTCCCACTGCCGCTGTGCCGCTGCCACACAATTTCTGTTCTCATCCTGAGGTAAAGTTCTTAACCCGAGGTACTACTTCCGGGTTAGCGGAGTCTGTAACTTGAAGTGTTTGTAACCCGAAGCATTTGTAACCTGAGGTACCACTGTATTACAGTAAATATTGGATTTAACCAAACCTTGAAAAACAGATGGGATTTTCTTCTTCTTCCATGCATACTGAAGTTCATGGGCATTTTTATTTCCTTGCCTAGATTTCTTCTCCCTACATCATTCATCAGTGGAAGGAAAATGGGATATGTTCATTGTCTTCATTGAAATATATGCATACAAAAAAGAAAATGGCCACCAGGGGAAGCATTGCTCTGGAAGAACAGCTTGCCATTTTAATGCTTGGCATGTAGAGGCTGTGAAGGGCCTGACCTGCAGTGACGGGCTGCAATGGCAAGTCAGGCTAGCAGTGTTCCTCCTTCCCTCACCAGCACCACCCCATATTATGCCTGCCAGTGTCATGATATTGGTGATAGAAACTAAAATCTGTCACTTGACCATGGACTGGGGTCAGCAATGCAAACTGATCACAGTGTAAGAATGGTCAGGGTAGGTCAGCCCCCTCTTCTGATGGAGGGATAGACTTTCAATGTTCATTTAGCTAATGGTTTCATCTTCCATGGAACAATTGCCAGGGCTTAATCTGAGCTAAGCCTCAGCTTGGTTTGTAATGCTAAGGTTCAAACCTTTGAACAGCTGGAATGATGAAGAAAAGAAAAAATTCCTTGACCACTACATCTTCAGCACCAAAGTCTTGTGGCACCATATAGACTAATGCATGTATTGTGGCAGAAGTGTTCATGAACCACAGTCTGCTTCTTCAGGTGCATGAAATATCCCAAGACATGGGACTATGGCTGGGGGTAAACAGGGGTCACACCCTGGTGCTGCTGTGAACTGCAGGATGATGAGAGGCACTGGACTGAGGCCCAGGAGAGTCACAGAGGGACAGACAGCAGGAAGAGCAAAGGAGAAGCACTTGGGAGGATCACAAAGTCCTTTCACTTCCGATATTGGTGGTGTAAAGGAGGAGAAATGCAGAGCTCTTTCCCGCTCTCCCACTTCCAACCTTTGATGTTGCAAGTTGAAAAAGTTGATGTGGAGAATGAAGGCTGTTGCTGTCTCTACTAAGCTCATGAACCCACAAGGGATTTTGACAGGTGGTACAACCCAGCTGACAACCATGAGACATCATAATGACTTCATTTGATTGACAGGTGGGCTGCCCCATCCACCCATCAAAGTAGGTCCAAAGTATGTGTGTGTATCTGTAACTCAGGAGAACACTTTATGCATCTGTGGCCATACAAGTTGATGATGTAATATATATATATATATATATATATATATATATATATATATATACTTTAAAAGTGCCACAGGACTCTTTATTGTTTTGGTTGCAGCAGCCTAACACAGTTAATTTCTTCTGGAAATAGTTACTTAGACTGTATGTCTTTTCAGGACAGAAAATGTGGCATGCATGCATGAGATCCGGCTCTTTGTAATTTGGAGATTCTTCCATAGGTTCAGTTTGATTGTTTACATTGTTTACACTCATTGTTCACACATAAGACACATCTGCACATAATGCGGAAACAAACTATGGATTTGCACGACTGCACAAACATGTGAGCACCTGGGGAGGAGATCACAACCTCTTTGTTCCTCCTTGGTCCTTCAGTGCATCATGGCAGCTAAGCCATTGTTCGGCTTAATGTCATCCTCTGTGTCCTTGAAGCATGATCAGCCACAGGTGGAGTCACTTGGCCTTCTCCCCCTTCAGGCAGATGAAGCTGACTCCTGGTCCATGTAAACTTTTTTTAAAATCAAAGGAAAACCAGAACACCCAAAAATCAAGTCTGCATAATCAAGGCTAAATTTACAGGCCTCTCTTTCATATCCAAAGATGTAAACTCTTCCAGTCAGAGAAATGCATTCTTAATTTCAATGCAATTTACTAATAACACATATGAATTAAAGAGAAATAAAACTGCATATTTGGATGTGCTGATGTGCTTAAAAGGTAAAGGTAAAGGACCCCTGACCATTAGGTAGTCATGGCCGACTCTGGGGTTGCGGCGCTCATCTCTCTTTATTGGCCGAGGGAGCCAGCGTACAGCTTCCAGGTCATGTGGCCAGCATGACTAAGCTGCTTCTGACGAACCAGAGCAGTGCACAGAAACGCCGTTTACCTTCCCACCAGAGCGATACCTATTTATCTACTTGCACTTTGACATGCTTTTGAACTGCTAGGTTGGCAGGAGCAGGGACCGAGCAACAGGAGCTTACCCCATCACGGGGATTTGAACTGCCGACCTTCTGATCGGCAAGTCCCAGGCTCTGTGGTTTAACCCACAGCGCCACCTGCATCTGCTGATGTGCTTAGGAAGTATTCAATAAGACATCCCCAATTATGCATAAATCTATTCTGGTTCTGTCTTTCTTTCCTTCCCATTTAATATGTTAATTATGTCAGCAAAGTGTAATCCCATAACGTATCAATCCAATCCTTTGTCAAAGGTAATGTACATGACCTCCAATTTTTTGCACAGAGAATTCTAGCTATCTGTGATCATGTAAACAGCTATGTCTGTTCATGTCTAAAGTTACATTGGTTTTAAAGGCTCTGGGTCATACCCAATATGTAATACAGCCGCTTCATGTAATGAAACAATGTTGTTATTTTTTTCTATTAATCAGGGAGGTGAATTATTTTACAGTATGGTCAGAATCAGAACCTTCATGCCTAGGCTTTGCTCTTTACATTAGGAGTAGGGAACTGGATCTAGTTGGTGGACTGGATCATTTTCTCCCCCTGGCCTGTGGATCAAGTTTGACCCTACCCAGCTGTCAATCACCTAGTGTCACTATGATTTCAGGTGAGCACTGTGCATAGCATTTCTCAAGCCAGCAGATCATCAGGTCTTACAGAGTGCTGTGCATGGAGCTTTGCACTTTGAGAGATCTGACCATCACCTTACATGTTCCCATGTTCCCATGGTGATATGTAGCTCTTCCCCCACCCCCTCCAGCTCATGTTGCCTTTGTCCTTATTGGCCTTCATCTGAGTAGTGACAGCCAATCCCCCTGAAGGTTCGTTTCAGTTTGTAATTCTCACTGCAAAATATCTGTTATGTTATCCTTCCAGCTTGGTGTCACCAGGGAAACAAAACCTTCTCTCGTCTTCTCCATCCCCTGATTCATTTCAAAATATAGTAATTAATACTGGACCCAGCTGTGACCCCGAAGTGAAGCTATCTCTCCCCCTTCTCTTCCCAAACTGGTACATTGACATTAATAATTACAGTGATCTTACTGAAGCTGTACCTCCTTTGTGTAATTTTTTTGAGATCTGACTATATCCTGTGCTTTTTGTCTGGAGTAGTGGCACCTCTTCTTTTTGCTGCCCATGGCAGCCAATATGTGCTGGCGCCAGGGCTGGCCCACCTATGGGGCAAGATGAGGTGACTGCCTCAGGCAGCAGGATCCATAGGGGCAGCAGATTCAAATGTAGATCTTTAGTCCTCCCTCCCCCCTTGTTCCTGAGACAGATTTTCACTCACTCCTTTATCCTGGTAGGGAAAGAGGCACCATTTCACCGTTCATCTCAGAAGCCAGCCCTGGCTGGCACCCACGACACGTTTGTTATGATATGAATACTGCAAGCTACCTGGTGCCATCAGAGAAAGGTTCTTGTTCTGGAGATAGGATGAAGATTAAGATTTCCAAATGATGTTATATGCTAAAAGAACCATTGTATCTGATTGTATCTTTACATATAGTAAAGCAAAATATAGGTGACAGCCAGAACTGTGGCAAGTGGGGAGCAAGTTGCAAGAGGGCAACAGGCAGAGAACTTAGTTCAGTGTTTCCCAAAGTGAGGGGTATCACTCCGGCGGGGGGGGGTGATATTGCCTATGGAGGTGGCAGAGGTGTAAATGACCATCAGACTTGAAAACATGGTACCCCTGGATCTAGTTTATCAATTTTGTTGAATTAATTAAGCTAAATAGTTTTGATTGGATTTGGAATAAATGTGCAATTAAATGTTGCTGTTTTGAACTTTAATCTTCCTTAGTGGGTCATGCAAAGTGCTGTTCTGAATAATGCATTTTATAAGGTAGGGGGATGAGTTTAGGAAACCAAAGGGGCATTTTCCCACCACCACCAACTGGGGAAAACTGACGTAGCCAGTGGCGTAGCGTGGGTTGTCAGCACCCGGGGCAAGGCAAGTAATTTGCGCCCCTAACCCGTGGATTTGCGCCCCCTAACCCTAACCCCCAGATGTTGCGGCCGGTGCGGCCGGCCCCCCCTGCACCCCCCACGCCACGCCACTGGACGTAGCCTAACTTCCCAGCTGCAGGATCCCAACTTGCACAAGCACAACTGGGCCACAGGATTGTGTGTTACTCTGTTTTGTTAGGCCATTCACCCACAGGTTAGGGTGCTGGATTTAGAGTGATGGATGCATTCTGAATGCTTCTGGAGCAGGCAGATTATGCTCAAAATTATTTTAGCATTGTGTTTAAAGCATCCCACATGCCTGCTGAATTAGATGGGTGTGTTGTGACCCCTAGTGGCATATTTGTGGATGTGGAGAGGAATATCTGGTCTCACACTTTTTTACTACATGCAGTTTTAAGAGAGCCATTTCGTTCATTTTAAAACCAGCCCTGCATACATTGTCCCATGTAAATCTCTGCCACTGGATACATTTCAATTAAACGAAGCCAACAAGGTGGACAAGGAAACAATGAATTAGCACAAGCAGATGGAGGTGGACCACCCAGTGTGCCCCAGGCCAGGAGACCATCGGAAGGGCCCAAGGGGGCAGGGTGTGAGATTTGGAGACGTGAGCCTTGTTACTTTTAAAAGACAAATTCATGGAGGAGACAGCTATTAATGGCTACTAGCCATGGTGGCTATACTGTTGCCTCCACAGTTGGAGACAGCAATATTTCTGAATACCAGTTGCTGGAAACCACAGGAGAAAGGGTGCTTTTGTGATCAAATCCTGCTTGTGGGTTTCCTACAGGCATCTGGTCACCCACTGGGAGAACAGGATACTGGACTAGGGTTACCAGACATCCCCGGTTTCCAGGGACAGTCCCCGGATTTGCAAATCTGTCCCCAGACAAATTCTGTCCCCGGAATGTCCCCAGATTTGCAAATCTGTTCCCAGGAAATGTGGCAGCAGCAGCCTCAGCAGCCCGGAGCCAGCCTGGTAGCGCAGTTGGCTCTGACTGGCTTCGCTGGTAGCGCAGTTGGCTCTGACTGCTCACTGCCGTGACGCCCGCCATTTTCCCTCGCTGGAAGTACCCATATGATGTGTCTTGTGTGCAACACATCGTATGGGGACTTTTGGACTACCAACTGCACTACCAGGCTGGCTCTGGGCTGCTGACTGCCGCTGCTGCCGCCACTGCCGAAGGGGAACTGGGGATGTCTGGTGGTACAGATCTCCTTCCCCCTTCCCCCTTTGTTTTGACTGATTGGGGGAGGCTTGGGAGTCGCAGGTGGGTTGGCGCACCATTGCCCAGGAGGGGCGCAAGGTGCACGGTTTCTCTGCCGGGCAAGGTGCAAAGGCCTTCTTTCGCACCCTGTGAAACATAAATGTGCAGAGTTCTTTTTAAAGAAATTGTGCAACGGCACACTGTCATAACAAAGGGGGGAGGGGGCAGGAGATTTGGGAAGGCTTGGGAGTCACGGGTGGGCAGCGCGCCATTGCCCAGTTTTTAAGAAAATGCAATTATGTTTCACAGGGTGTAAAAGAAGAGCATTGCACCTTTATACAATGTGCATGCGTGCTTGGGCCCAGGGTCTTTTGCCTCACCATGCCCACTACTGACTCCCTGTTGCTACTCAGCTTCAAAAAAAAAAAGTGTCCCTGAATTCATTGAAAAAAAAACTGGTAACCATATACTGGACTAGATGGGACATTGGCCAGATCCAGAAGGTTCTTATTATGTACTTAAAATGTGCATAATATGCATATATTAGTGAAAATAACATAGAAAGATGTTGAGAAAATTCTTTGTCAAAAATGTGTATAGTAGGCAAAACTGCATGCAAAAAATGTGTGTATTAGGAAAAATTCACACTGAAATGCTGGTCAATCTTCATGAAAATCTTATTTAGAAAAGTTCACAAACTGATTGGGAAATGTGGAGAACTGAATTTGAGACTGAAAAAATGAGAAACTGGGAGAAATTGAAAACGGAGAGAGTCCATTAGATCTCTAGGTTGTGACTGGCCTCACTTCAAGCACATCATTGTCATGCTCAGATGGGAATGACTGCATAGGAATCCAACCTAATTTCTCTCATCAGTTATGTCACCATCATGAATAAACAGCATACTCTTGGGTTGCTGTCATTTCAGGCAATCCCCAAGAGGTGAGATTTAAAAGAATTGTGTTAAATTAATGTATCTTCCCCAACTTCAGTGCTCAAAATAAAACCAAATCTCCTGTGAATTCTCCTACTCTGGTGAATCATTGTTATGACCCATCACATCCTGATCTGTCTGATGTTCTAGTTTGTTACAAAGCTGCATGACTAATGGTGACAATTGAGAACAATGGGACCTCAGCCTAGGATGCAAGGCGGCATTTTTGTTTCATTTCATCTGTTTGGTTTCATTCTCCCACCCTGAACTATAACTGGGAGGGCCACAAATCTATAATAAATAGGTGTTAGTTGATATTGTTTATTATTATTATTATTATTATTATTAGCCTGATCTGCCTTTGGTTTCAGTTGGTATGAACAAGGGCTGCTTCAGAGTTGGCTTTAGAGAAGTGGAATGACACCCCCATTTCTTCATCTTGGTATAATCCAAAGGCTCACATATGCAGGACGAGAGCAAGCCAGCATTAAAGCATTGGCCTAGATGAGGTAGTGATCATAAGAGCATAAGAAGAACCTGATGGTTCTGGCCAACAGCCCATCTAGTCCAGCATCCTGTTCTCACAGTGGCCAGCCAGATGCCTCTGGCAAACCAGCAAGTACACATTTTGTACTCAGTCTTCCCATAAAACAATGTTCTTTAGACTTAGGTCGGCAGATGTTGTTAGACTACATCCTATCATCTCCAGTTAGCTTAGTCAGTGGTCATGGATGATAGGGGTTGTAGTCCACCACCATCTGGGCAGCCAAAAGTAGAAAAACATTGATGTAAAATATGCCTTCTTCCATGCATTTATAGACTTTCCAGTGCATTTCCCCCAAAATACACATTTTGTACACCTTTTAAAATGTAAAAATAAGTAATTTTTTGTGTACACTTTCAAGGACCTAATCTGCAATGAAAAATCCAGAAAAATGTGTAACTCAACAGATAGTTGCATTCTGATCCGCAAGCAAGTTTGAGAACACTGAATTGGATTGGTTCACTGTGAAAAGTGATTTTAAAATATGGATGTTGATTTTGGAGAGGCGAATGCACAGATGTACTGAGCATTTGTGTCTGTTGCATTTCTTTCCAGATTTTGCAAAGGAAGGATGTAGTCATAGTTTGACAGAGAAAAATATGTGTCACTGGATTCCAGCACTTCTGAGACATGAAGTAGTAATCATTTGACATAAGTAACAGATGCATGTGGATCTTGCAAATAAGAAAGTGATTTTGTCTAACACCAGAATATTGAGATAATTCCATCAACAGATTAATGTTTGCTCATTGTTCCTGTTGTGCTGCTATTGATTTTAACCAGCCAGCGAAAGAAACTGCAGTAAAAAAGACTTATTGTTTCATATTATCTCTTAAATGGAGTAGAGGACAGGTATGTACACAAACACCCCACAGCCTCAACTTTTCCTTTCATTGTAGTCACTCACAATTTAGCTGTCTGAACAGGGGCAAGAACGGCAGATGCCTCAAAAAGGGTGACTCTGCCCAAATGATATTTATGGTCAGAATCCTAGATGAACTTTGGTCAAACCAAAGTCTCAGTGAAGGTTCTTGAGAACTGTCATTTTAGCAGCACTCTCTCGTCTTGCTCTTCCTCTCTTCTCTCACCAAAAGAATAGCAAAGGCAAAACAAAAGCGAATCATGAATGAAGTTGACATTTACATCATTGCAACTAGGACCTACAACAAGAAGTTGCAATGGAGGGTGCTCCTGTCTAGGATATTGCATTCCATTCCCCCACCCCATTCCTACACCTCACTGGGCTGCATTGAGCTCTGCCATCTCTTTAGGGGTTCCCCCTCCCTCCACAAATATTTGTTATAGTTCTGTTAACCTTGGAGGTTCTCCAAAGCCCGCTAAATCCTCCCTTGTTTGTGTGGATGCTGCTGCCGATTAAGATTGTCATGAGTTCAGTGGAACCTTGGTTCTCAAACTTAGTCTGTTTGACTCCTGAAACATTCAAAAACCAAGGTGCAGCTTCTGATTGGCACAGGCACCCCAAAAACAATAGCCGACAGCTGCATTGGACATTCAGCTTCCAAAAAACGTTTGAAAACCAGAACACTTGCTTTCAGCGTTTGGGGGCCGATTTGTTTGTCAACTAAGCCGTTCGAGAACCAAGGTTCCACTGTATAGTGTTACAAATGTTGCTCACCACCCCCAATCTCTGCCAAACAGTAAGCAAGATTCCAGGAGGTTCCAGGCACTTAACCAGGGTATATTTCCATTGGGAATCCAGGCATGTAAGAGACTGTAGTGTTTTAAGATACATGGTTGATTTTACACCTATATACACCTGGGTCTAATCAGATAAAGTGAGTTCACAGCATCGCATCTCGAGAGGGGATTGTTCCTCACAACAGTGCAGCACTGAAATCCAAGGCATCCTGCCTGTTAAGTTGTGGGTGAAAATATCAGACGACACAGTGATTCTTCAAACAGCTCTTGTTTATTCACAGGCCAGAACAGAACTGAACTGAAGGGTTCAGCCAGCCTGCTTATATAGAGCTCCACTACAACACAACAGTAACAACTTTCTGTAACTATCCAATCACTGAACGTCACTTTCAATTCCTTATTTGCATATGTGGACCTGAGTGAATACTATCTACAGTATCCCCCTGCTGGCCCAGGGTGAGAACTTTAGTACATAACACTGCCCACTATTCTCCTGCCTCTGTCCCAGCCTACCAATATGGTTCTGTTCCACATGGCCTCTGCCTAGCTACTACCTGCTTCATGTTCCCAGAACACCTTGCCAAAGGGCAACAACCCCCCACCCCTTAGGTCTGCTTGCCCCCCTTCTCCTGGTTATTCCACACCTAGCTTTTAAAGGTGACCATTTTTCCTGTAACCTACATTATCGCTCCGTGTTACCTTGGCAACCTCCATTGGCCCAGACCCATCAACATCTTTTGTCAGGCTTAAAGGCTTCCATCCCAGGTGAGGCCTTGGCCTGAAAAAGGAGCTTAGTCTGTATTTTTCCACTGGCCTGCATCTTCCCTTCAATACTCTTCAAATTTGTAAAATTCAACCATTTTACTAATTTCTAACATTCACTAACTCTAGCAGTTATGTGTGCCCTTGCACCCCAAAACTATGTTACCCCAAATCTGTATTAATATTTACAACTAGGACCCTGCAATGAAATGTTGAAGTATAGAGTGCTTCTTTTTAACTTCCCAGATGCTCTGTTCCAGTTCACCACTGCCCCACTGGTTTTCTCCCCTACTTCACCCCCAGTATTCTGTGCCTACTGAGCAAACTCAGTCCTCCTCACATTGAAAACACTGCTGCCTGATCCCAGCTACATTAAAATCTCAGATTTTCCCCATTGATTTCTATGGGCATCCCTCACTTTCATCCTTGGAGTTATCTAAAAATACTTGTGAACTGCCCTGAGACCTTCAAATGAAGGGTAGTATCCGAATAAATAAATAAAAATGGTGTCTCCCTTTAAATCATGAAATGTCCTATCAGGGCAATTAGAGGTTTGTTTGGTTGGTTTTGTTTGGTTTTTTGCTAAACTAGTGATGCATGGAAGTGAGAGCTGGACCACAAAGAAGGCTGATCACCTGAGAATTGATGCTTCTGAATTATGGTGCTGGAGGAGACTCTTGAGAGTCCCATGGACTGCAAAAAGATCAAACTTCTCCACTCTGAAGGAAATCAGCCCTGAGTGCTCACTGGAAGGACAGATCCTGAAGCTGAGGCTCCAATACTTTGGCCACCTCATGGGAAGAGAAGACTCTCTGGAAAAAACTCTGATGTTGGGTAAGATTGAGGGCACAAGGAGAAGGAGATGACAGAGGACGAGATGGTTGGACAGTGTTATAGAAGCGACCAACATGAATTTGACGAATCTCCGGGAGGCAGTGGAAGACAGGTGTGCCTGGCGTGCTCTGGTCCATGGGGTCACAAAGAGTTGGACATGACTAATCGACTAAACAACAACAACCCTACTTTTCTAGCATCTCCATTCCATTCCCCCTCCTACCAGGTTGTCAGGTATTTTCTGCTCAGCATTCAGTCAACATTCCATGACCCCTGAGCATGCTCAGTTCTTATTAGGATGTTTTGGGGGATTCCCCCCATTTAGGCCCACTCCTTAAAAGATTTTTTGTACTTCTGCAAACCTCCCAGCTATCTTCAGTCTGCTGATACCTCCCACTTCTGTGGTGGAGATGCAGTTTTGGTCATGCAAACAACTGCACACAAAGTACTGAGCAGGAATTAAAATACAGTATGCGTAATTAACAGGAATCCATTATTTCTAGAATCCCCAAATAGGGCTGTGGAAGATGCTAAATGAGAGGGGGGTGTATGTACATGACTGGCTTACACTCTATTGTGGTAGAAGTCTCCTTCCTCTCCATTCACTTACAGATTCTGTATCCGTGCCTTAGCACAGAACTATTAAAATATTTACAGCCGGGCTGGATAAAAAAGACCGAGGCTTGAATTATTCATGCTGTTCCTTTTATCTTGGCAATGGCAACTTTATTTAGTGTGGAGGATTCCTACACTAGAATCCTGGGTAATCTCCCTCAACCAGAATCACTAGATAAACTCTCCGGTGTGATTAGCACCAATTAGAAAAGGAGGTGGGGGATCAAATTGTAACTTCTCGCTGGAGACAAGAAGGTTGTCGCTTTGATGAGCTGCAAGAAGGATATATAGTCATACGTCTGGTGTCTTGCAGCACAAGGAGAACAGTTGTAGGAAGAAGGGATCTCCCAAGCTTACTTCCAAGAAGCAACTGGGCACATTGCCTAACATCAGGCTGGGCTTCTGGAGGATGTGAAACAGGCATTGCATCTCAGTCATGCTAATGATAAGGAAGCCAAAGGGTCCTAAGTTGTGGTTTAAAGAGCCCAAACCAAAGCATCCCCTAGAGGAAAAGAGCCATAAAGGAAACATGAACTTGACCTAGAATGAGAGAAAGAAAAGTTGAACTTTAGCTTCACATCACACTTATTGCTATTCATGGCTATGAAAGTGGTATCATAACATTTTGTGGTGCAGATGTGACCAAGGTCTCTTCTTCTTTGGACTGCAGCTTCTTCCTTGGTGTCCAGTTACCGTATTTTTAGCAATTTCATCATTCTCATTAACAAAACATATGTGGCTCCAATTTCTTCTACACACCTAAGTTGCACTCCGAACCAGCTTTGTCCAATAGCTTTGGCTCCACACGCCCCAAAATGTTGGCCTGTGTATAAGCCTCAAGGCCCAATTATAAAGAGACTGAGGTCCAGAAGTCTGTTCATACATTGTTGCCCACTCTAAATTAGGCGGGAAGAAGTTGCATTGGTCCAACTTGGCACTGGAAAGCCCCATGATCATATATTTTTCGTACATGGAAGAAGCCAGGAGAAGAAAAGCTGTGAGGTAGTGCTGGAAAGCCGGATGGGTTCCAAAGAATTTGACTCATAATTGGCAGGAGGTCTGTTCTAGCAACAGGGAGCATCAATATAAAGCTGGCTTTCACACCACGCCAACAACAAGGAGGAAACATCCCAGACAAGATTCTCAGAAATCAATGAAAAATCGACAACACTGACACCCAGCATCAGGTGTTAATGTCTTTGAAGTTTTCATCCCTTCCTTATAAATGATGTTGGTCTCAAGAGCAGGCTCAGAGAGTCCATGCCAAAAGGAACTGAGTGCAAAACTGTTCCTTGTGTAAAAGTCCTGATATTCTTTGCAGACTCTTCAACAGGATGTGGTTGAGATGGTGATGGTTAATGACTGGACTGGTGTCTCCAAGGGTTTGAGGAATGGAATAAACTTTGCAAAACTACTGCAAAATCTGCACAACTGCTTAAAATGTGAGCTCAAGGCAAGTGGGGGGGGGTTTCTATTCCATCTCCTTGCCCTTCTCACCATTTGTATGTTCAAAGACAATGAAGGCAAGGAGGAGAAAGAACAGGGCAGCCCTATATAAGGATGTGGGCCTCAGCAAGTGCCCTACGCCAGTCCTGTAGGAAGGAGGTGAAATGCCATCACTGCCTATGTTCCCTTGCTCCCTCTTGAATAAAGTGGTCTTTGGATGTGTTGTATATGTTTAGTAGGGGAAAGGTAAACTAAGGATCCTGCTTTGGTAAAGAAAGAAAACTAGAAGGCCTCATGAGATATCACCCCCTGAAACCCAATAATTCTATCATTTGTTCAAGATTATTCATATATTGTATACCATGGGCTCAGGTCAGATTATTATTAGACAACTCCCATCATCCCTGCCCAGTGGTTCTGCTGGCTGGAGGTTGAAGGGAGTTGGAGTTCAAGAGCAGCTGGCGGGCTGCACATACCCCATCCCTGCCTTAATGCTATGATTTCCCCTCCCATTTAAATTGAATAATTTCAGGGAAGGTTCTTTACTGTCCCAGCTGCCAAAATGATGCACTCTTTTAATTTTCTGTTCGTATATATGTTTGCATTCAAAAGTCAAGTGCTTCAACGCATTAGGGACATAGAGTTGCAATGTCATATGGCCAAAATGGATAAACATGCCACAATTAGAGACTTTGGGAGAGGGTTTTCACCCGCAAATTATCTGGCTGATTTACAAATACCTAAGTACAGACACTCCTTTACCCTGGCCAGATTCAACGTTCTGCCCTCTGCCCTGCTGCTAGGCAGATATGAGGGCAAACCATATGAGTCACGTGTTTGCCCATGTGGCTCATCGGAAGTGGAAACAAGTCTGCATGTATTGCTGCACTGTAGTTACTATGAGGATCTACGCCTGACCTTTATTGCCCCAGTTCTACAAAAGCTTAAAAATGAACCAGAACTCCAACGTATGAGAGCCTTGGTAGAAGATAAGGTTCCTGAAATTACGATCAATGTTGCCAAATTCTGTGTAGCCGCTATTAGGCGTAGGAAACAAGAGCTTTCCAATGTCAATATGCAGGCGAAGGCAAATACTTAATTTTATTTATGCTGTCTAATTTTAAACTGCTGTTATGGCCTAATCTGTATTGAAATTGTCCTTTGTTTTTTTCCAGTGTTATGCTTTGCTGACTAGCTGTACGAGTTAACCTGGTCTGTGACCGTTTAATAAAATTTGATTTGATTTGATGATGTTTGCATTCATGAAATGGGTAACATTTGAAATAATAATAAAATATAAATTCAAGGGCAAACAGTCTTTTATCAGTGAATTACTCTTTATGTGTCCAGTTTTACAGTATATTTAAGGAGTCAGCATCAGCATCATAAAATCACCTACAAACATTAGGGATGCCTAGTCCGGAAGTTCACAGAGATTATCAGGATTTCAAAGGTGGAATTAGAGCTTCTTTGAGGTTTGTTTTTAAAAAGCTCAACAATTTTGGGTTCTTCCTACAAAAAGCTCAACAAGTTTACTTTTTGAAATATAGCAGCCCTAACTAACACAGGGGAAAGAAGGATGAATTAAGCCCATTATCTTGAGCAGCTCCTCAAAGCACTTAAGGCTGTTCTGGAATTCTGTTTCATTTTATTGTTACATTAGGCATTCTTCTAGATTAGAAGTAGTCTCTTATATCAAGACAGCCTCAAAACGAAAGCAAAAATAAACAGGAAGGAAGAAAACTTACGATCAATTATCTGAAGGCAGCCTTTCTAAAACTGGATGCTTATCACTGCACTATATTCCCACTCATAGATGGATATTGATATGGGATACCCGGGGAAAGGAATTAAGGCCCAACCATTTTCAACCAGGAAGAGGTACGGCCAATTCACTGACACTCTCACAAAGAGGTACATCAGCTAATCCACTTCCCAGGGTCCCCTCACATCATTAATGATGAGTCTGTTGTAGATTATTTATATATATATATATATATATATATATATATATATATATATATATATATATTTGCTTTCGTAGATTTTCACGGGTACAGGAATGCAGGTTTTGGTGTCCTCGGGTGTCTTCCCGTGTAAAAGTTGGGGTGTCTAGGCGACGTTTCGACGAGGTCTCACTCGTCATCTTCAAGAAGATGACGAGTGAGACCTCGTCGAAACGTCGCCTAGACACCCCAACTTTTACACGGGAAGACACCCGAGGACACCAAAACCTGCATATATATATATATATATATATATATATGTACACACATATACATATACATATATATGTGCACCCACATGCTATATAGCTTTTACACTCAATGCAGGAGCTACTTTGGCTTAGGCTAATGTCACAAAAGGCCAAATACCAACTTGGGTGAGTTTGACCCCAAACCCAGCTCAACTATTACAGTCTGGGCCAGGGTTTTATCCCATTTTTGTAATCTGTCTCTTCAGAGTTATGTTCAGCTGTTGCAGTAATGTTTTCCAAGTCTTTACCTGGCTCCTCCCAACATCTCTGCACTTGAGGGGCTTAGTGTTACCGCAGAAATTAAGGCTGAATTTGAAGAGAGGAAGGAGTCTAGGAGCCCCTTTTTCTTACCTAGAGATCTGTGGGGCATATCCCAACTAGAGCTCAGGTAGGGTGAAAAAATCTCAAGAAAGGAGGGAGCTCTGTGTTAAGGTATCATCTTCCACAGATGAAATCTCTACCCCCATGCCTTATCCTTAACTGTGAGAAAGTCTAAATGCTTAGTGTGATTGCACTGGCACATAGTCATCCCCATATATCTTTGTTTTAGTCTTCTCCCCATCCCATCATATAATCCTCATTGCTTCCCTTCTCCAGTCTCAATATAGTCTGTGTGTCTGCTGCCAAGAAAACATGTCTCTCCTCCCCATCCCATGCCTGCATTTAAACTGTAAGGTCTCTGGGGCAGAGATGTTCATCTTTTGCTTCTGTTGCTCTTTTGCTCTCGAAAGCACTGTGTTAGCTGATAAAGGTAAAGGTAAAGGTACCCCCGCCCATACGGGCCAGTCATGTCCGACTCTAGGGTTGTGCGCCCATCTCACTTAAGAGGCCGGGGGCCAGCGCTGTCCAGAGACACTTCCGGGTCACGTGGCCAGCGTGACGAAGCTGCTCTGGCGAGTCAGCACCAGCGCAGCACATGGAAACGCCGTTTACCTTCCCGCTATAAAGTGGTACCTATTTATCTACTTGCACTTAGGGGTGCTTTTGAACTGCTAGGTGGGCAGGAGCTGGGACTGAAAGATGGGAGCTCACCCCGCCGCGGGGATTCGAACCGCCGACCTTACGATCAGCAAGTCCTAGGCGCTGAGGTTTTACCCACAGTGCCACCCACGTCCCTGCCGTGTTGGCTGATAGCATGATATAAAACCTTGTTGCTTCTTCCTCCAGCTGCCCTGCTTCCCAGCCCAAAATGTATCCTGTGTGTGTGTGCATGTGTATGTGTGCCCGCACGCTACCACAAAATTTTCCAGTGAAACCCCTCTGGGTCTGAGAAAAGCAGGGGAGAAGCTGCAGCTGTGCCTTTTCCTTTCAACAACAGTTCTCATGGCAGCATCTTGACCCTGGGCTGAGTCCCAGCTGTCAGCGATTACTCCTTCCTTGGAGGAAGCTGCTGCCTTGTCCCTCCATTATTACGTTCCCTTCTCATCTCTTTCTGCAGGCTCACACGGCAAGTCGTGACACACTCACAGTCAAGGGAGGGCAGCCAGCCTTTGTCCTCCTTCCCCCATGTGATAGGAGGCTCTCGGCTGCTATTTGCACTCTCTGTGCCCTAAACAAAGGCTTCCCGTCTTTGATGCTGCCTTTCGGATAGGATGCGTTGACGCTGGTCATGAATCTACAGTCAGTTATATTTTCAGAAATAGGACAGCTCTTATTTAAGTAGCCCTCCGGAGAAACTTCCAGCTCAAAAAACAAAATGCAGTGTGCTTGTGAACACACCCTCTCCTGTATTTTGGTAGATGAAGATGGCACCATGTTTTTAGACTGTGAGGTGCTCCCCCTTCCCAAGCAAGCAGAGACATCCTTGAAGAAGCAATTTCCTATAGAGGAGATGTAGGGAGAGGACTGTAGCTCAGTGGTAGAGCATTTGCCTTGCATGCAGAAGGTCGCAGGTTCAATCCCTGGCATTTCCAGGTAGGGTTTGGAAAGACTTCCTGTATGAAAGCCTGAAGAGGCACCGCCAGTCAATGTGGGCAAGACTGAGCTAGAGGGATCAATGGTCTCATTCTGTATTAGGCAGCTTCCTATGTTCCCATAACTTTCTAGTCAAGAATTTATTTACAAATCTGCTGATTGTGTAGGCAGCTGCATTATGGAGAAACTAGCGGGGGGCGAGGGGTGGTAATGCCAGCTCCAAAGCAAGATCACTCCAGGATGCTGAAAGACCAACCCAACTACTCAGGACAAAAGGACAAAATGGCACCCTCAATGCCATTCCATGTACAAAAGCCACCCAACTTAGCTGTTGAATTTTACTTCAGAAGAGGACTATGTTGTCCACCACATACCTGAAGGCTGCAGGATAGCTCAGAGAGCTTAGGACAGGTTTGTGAGAAGTGAGGTTACAGGGAACCAGGCAGAGGGCCGAATCAGTTGTGGCGCCCGCCCTGTGGAATGCCCTCCCACCAGATGTCAAGGAAATAAACAACTACCTGACTTCTAGGAGACATCTGAGGGCAGCACTGTTTAGGGAAGTGTTTAATGTTTAATGTTTTATTTATTTATATTACAGTGGTACCTTGGGTTAAGAACTTAATTCGTTCTGGAGGTCGGTTCTTAACCTGAAACTGTTCTTAACCTGAGGTACCACTTTAGCTTTAGCACTGCCGCCACACGATTTCTGTTCTCATCCTGAAGCAAAGTTCTTATCCTGAGGTACTATTTCCTGGTTGGCGGATTCTGTAACCTGAAGTGTCTATAACCTGAGGTTATTGTTATTGTTATTGTTATTATTCTGTTGGGAGCCACCCAGAGTGGCTGGGGAAACCAAGCCAGATCAGCGGGGTATAAATATATTATTATTATTATTATTATTATTATTATTATTATTATTATACTTCTTATTTAAAAGAAAGCCCACACCACTGAGCGAATGCTACATGTCATGCAACATCTACTCTGAGTCTTCCTTTCCTATATAATGAGTGCTTCAAGTTGCCACTGGCAATCTCAATCATATATCAACCTCTGTTCTTATAGTTTATCTCAGGATTGATTACAGGCAATTTCTTCCTTTCATTCCAATGCGTGACCTCTTGATTGGTTGCTTTATTGCTCAGGACTGTGCGCTGGCATAGAGACATTTCTTGCTGAAGCCTATATTTGTTGCAACTGTTTTGGTTTTTGTTTGTTTGTGTAACATTATTTTTGGCCCTAAACTGAACAGAAGTAGCGGGAGTGTGGGGGAGAGAATGACAGCAATAGCTTTTGGATGATGATGCACTTCAAAAATTATTTGTGCTCTCTTGGATCAATGAGAAAAGGGCTCTGGAGGGCAATAATATCTCCTATGGTGCATCAGAACCTTTCCTCCTTTGTGTATCCACGCATTATGTATACAAAAGAGAAGTTTGCCATAAACCAAATGATTTGCTCTGTCATCGGTGATTCCAGTGGAGATGTGATGGCAGAATGACTGGAGCGCAGGAGAGTGCTTAGCTTGAAAACCCAGTGAAATGCACTCAGTTCTGCAGACTGCTCTTCAATTGCTTCCATACATTTTGCAAATATTTGGCCCATATGCTTTTTGGAGCTGTCAATACTGGTGAAAGATTGGAATCAAAAAGTACCTGAAGTATATTAGTCCATTTGTTGCCAGACCAGTTTAACAAAGAATCGCTATATGACAACATCTGGAAACCCTGGTGTTGCTGGAAAATGAATGTTTAAGTTAGATTTGCATAGTCTTATCTTCTAAAATGTGACTGTCTCTGAGCTGCACTCCAAACTAAAGAGACACCACAGCTATTCTGCTATTGAAGGGTGGCAGATATTGTTGGACTAAGGCTCCATCCATTCCTGGCCATGCTGGCTGGGGCTGATGGAAGTTGGAGTCCAGCTATCTCTGGAGGGCCACCTCTGACCTATTGAGGCTGTTCAACATCACCCAGAGCCCTATGTTAACTGAAAAAGTACATGGAGTGATCTGGTCTAGTCCAATCCAAATGAGATCTTATGTCTGAAGGAAACCCTTGTTCCTTACCGCCAATAATAATAATAATAGTAGTAGTAGTAGTAATTTATTTATACCCTGCCCATCTGGCTGGGTTTCCACAGCCACTCTGGGCGGCTTGCATTAAAACACTAAACACTAAAACACTAAATGGTCGTTGCATATTTGCTGTGCGGGTTGTATGAGGCAAAGAAGGTTCTGATTCAGGTGGGCAGAAGAGAAAGATCTTGCCCCATCCCTCCACTGCCCCTGCCAGAGTGGCACAGCCCTCATATGGCAGCACAGTTGTGCAATGTGCAGTAATGTTAATAATAATAATAACATTTGTATCCCATGTAGCACTAACAGTCCCATCAGTGCAAGGATTTCCAGGCATGCAACAGCACTCCTCCATCTCATCCCCCTGCATGCACCCCCATGTGCTCCCCAAATGTGCTCCAAAGGATTGCGGGAAACCCCATAACAGATTTAGGGGCACTCGGGGGGAGGAGGGGGGAGTCCCATTACACAAGCAAATATACTTGCATGGATGGAATGGTTACTTAGTGCTACGGAGTTTCCGGGCTCTCTGGCACTCGTCACAGTGTCCCGTTGTGCCAGAAGTGCTTTAGTCATGCTGGCCAGATGACCCAGAAATCTGTCTGTGGACAAACACCAGCTCCCTCGGCTTGAAGCGAGATGAGCGCCACACCCCATAGTCAAGATTGACTGGACTTAACCAACCTTTACCTTTTTCATATTGAATATAATCCTATGCGTCCATATTACACCTTATGAGTGTTCAAAGTGCTTGGCATTGTCCTCATAATAATTCTTACAACAAACCTGCAAGGCAGGCCCGTGTTATTACAGAGAGGAATAGATGGACTAAGACACAGAGAGGTGGGATTTTAGGAACTAAACTATTGAAGCTGCACACTTACTAGGGAGTAAGGTCACTTCCAGGTCACCTATTTATTGAGCATTCATCCTGATTTGTTTGCAGAAATGTTAGACACCAATGCATCAAGCAAGTGTTGTCCCACACTTTCCAGTCCATTTTCCTATCACTTTCCTTACTGCAAAAATTCTGATCTGTAGTGAAACCAGGTTTGTTGCACAATAGCTCCCAATCGACTTTAATTCAGCAACCTGAATTTGCCGGTATAGCACCCAAAATTAGTGTCAATCTGGAAGTGCCCTAAGTTCCATTGAAGGAAGTGGAACTTGCATCCAAGTAAAACTGCATAGGATTTTGCCACACATGGGTCTCTGCATTTAATGTGCACTTTATATATATATATATATATATGCTTTCGTAGATAGATATATATATAGTAGCCACTGGGAGGCTGACCTGGATGAAAATTGCTCCCCTGGAGCTGCTCAGCAAAGTTCCCACTGACAACTGTTTTAGAATATGAGATCTTTTATTCTGCACAGTTATAATTCAATTTTTTTAAAAAAACTGAATAGCAGAAAGGGAAACAGACTGAGCCAGATGGTGGCTCAGGTAGTGGCTGAGCCAGGGTTTGATTTACTGGTCTCAATGTCATTTCAGTTGCCAGTCCAGGAGGAAGCTAATATTGCTCTGCAGTTGGTTAATGCACTTGGAATCTTTTTAAAAATATTATGATATCCACCCAAAGTGGTTAAAAATGGTTATGTGAAGCAGCCACATTCAAGCTGCAGAAAAAAGAGGCGAATAACAAGAATATTTGAATTGTAAATGTCAGCCAGTGTCCTATTGCATCAGTCCAGAACCCACTTCTTAAACATTCAGATGGCATGAACTAGCTATCGTGATTATATCATTACACAACAAATAATGGCTTCTTCTGGCTAAAAGGAAGCCTTTGCCACTATGCATGTGGGGAGAAATCGAGCTGACTGTTCTGTGTATTTATTCCTCTTCTTCTGAACTTGTTGTTATTCCTGTATTTGATACTCCACAGCAGAGTCTGAAAGCTGCATTGCAGACAATCAGATCCGCCTTGCCTGTTTTAGCAGGTATCAAGCTCAGAGCCACACTATTGCTTGGATTACGTCTATATCTGCTTGCTGCAGCTCGGATTCCCTTAGGACTTAATTATTTCTCCACAATGTGTTTTTTTTAGAGGCAGGACAACTTTACCCCATCGGTTTCATGGCATCACCCATACCACATAAGCCACACTGCATTATCCACACAGCAAAAAAGAAAATTGCCATTAGGACACAGTATTGCACATAAACAGGATGCTGGCAGGATGCCTTAGTTAAAAGATTATTGAATATCTTTGTGCATCCAGGGAGACTTTGATAAGACCTTTATCACAAGGACTTGCATCCTCAAATCTTTATTTTAACAATGTTATAATCATGCGAATGGGAAAGTCCTAATGAATTAGCAGCTTGTTGCATGGACAAAAAATGATCATGTGTACCCCATTGTGGATATGCACTGTGTGCCACTGTCTATGGGGTTTCCCAGTGTCTTTAGAGCAGCCTCCCCAAACCTAGTGCACTCCAGATGTTGCTACACTACAACTCCCATCATTCACTGCCATTGAACATACTTGCTAGAGCTTATGGGGTATGGAGTCCAACAATAACTAGAGGGCAACTAGTTCCGGGAAGGCTATTATTATTATTATTATTATTATTATTATTATTATTATTAACCTGCCCTCCACCAGCAGGTCCCAGATGTGTCAGATCTGGAACTTTGGAGTGGCTCTGAACTGAACTGCGATGATCCATATAGAGCGATTTAGAGCCCTGATGACCAGATAGAAAGATTTAGCTCTCAGGCCTGAGGTTCCCCAGCCCTGGTGTATATACATGTCTCAACTGAGGACAGCACATCATGTGCGTCTGATGTAAGTGGGACACTAATCCACAAAAGCTTGTGCCATTAAAAAATGCATGAGTCTTCTAAGGTGCTACAAGGCTCCTTGGTGTCTTTGCTGCAGCAGGCAAACACAGCTGTTTCTCTAGATGCTGCACTTTTAGGAACTGCATGAAGAGGAAACTTCCATCAAATGTGGCTTTTTACATTTCAGCAATGCACATTACATTCCAGTGCTGGGAAAAGCCAGGTATGCTGGATGTCTCCCATCTGTGCCACTCTTAAAGGTACAGGATCTGGTCACCTCCAGGGCACTTCTACATCCAAGCTTCCAGATCTCCTTGTTTTAAGGACGAGTCTTAAGGCTTAAGCACTGACACCTCTCTTATTAAAAACTGATCACTTGCCCTTTCTAAGTTTGCCTAAGATTAGCCAAGCAGGATTTGCATAGCACAAGCAGGATTTAGGAATATGATCTCCCCCTGTGCCAGAGGGAGGTTCATGTGACTGCAGAGAATTCGCCTCTGCAGGATGCAACATCTGTGTGCCCTTGCGACTGGCCTCTGCAGGGATGCAAACACCACACCCTGTGCCGGCCACCACTCTGGTCGGTGCAATACGTACTGGAACACTGCCTTGCAAATTCTTGTGGATGTTCTCTTTTGGGATTTGTGCCTTTACCACACACATTAAATGTTGGCACATTGCTTCTGGGCTTCCCACATTCCCAGTCATCTGTTAAAATGGCATTGTGCCCAGTCTCACTTTCAAAAGTTGCAATGGAAACTCACCAAGCATACACAGTCAAGGCAACCCGGAAAACACAGAAGGTTCAGTGTCTTGGAGGATTAGAAGCCTAGCATATGGAGAGCAGAAGAGCTCTTGCAACTAGAGGCAGGAAATGTTTTGTGTCAGAGCATATGATGCAGAAGGGACGCAGGTGGCGCTGTGGGTTAAAGCCTCAGCGCCTAGGACTTGCCGATCGAAAGGTCGGCGGTTCGAATCCCTGCGGCGGGGTGCGCTCCCGCTGCTCGGTCCCAGCGCCTGCCAACCTAGCAGTTCGAAAGCACCTCCGGGTGCAAGTAGATAAATAGGGACCGCTTACCAGCAGGAAGGTAAACGGCGTTTCCGTGTGTGGCTCTGGCTCGCCAGAGCAGCGATGTCACGCTGGCCACGTGACCCGGAAGTGTCTCCGGACAGCGCTGGCCCCTGGCCTCTTGAGTGAGATGGGCGCACAACCCCAGAGTCTGACAAGACTGGCCCGTACGGGCAGGGGTACCTTTACCTTTACCTATATGATGCAGAAAGCAAGAAATGCAAGTCACCTATAGCAGTTCCAGAACCGTGTGCGAGAATAACCATTCCATCTGATGCTATTTTCAGTATCATTTCCAGTCCTTTCTTAAGAATCCCTAATATTCTGTTTGCCTTTTAATTTGACATTTTGCACAGGTGTTTTTCAGAAAGTGGTCCCTAATTATTCCCATTCGGACATTCAGGAGCTGAAGAGGATCCCTCTCTTTCACAGGCCTCTGCCATTTCAGCTTTTACATGGAGGGTTCTTTGTTTGAAGGCAGGTGCCTTACACCAGTGTTTTTCAATGCTGGGCCCACAGCAGCTGTTGGATGACAACTCCCATCACCACAGGTAACTTAGCTAATAGGCAGGGATGATGGGACTTGTAGTCCTGGTTACTGAAGCTTGAAGGACGCTGCCTTACATGACTTCCACACCTTATGTCAGAATTTACCAGCTCACCTGAGAGAGAGCCTGAGAGCTAACCCAAATCCACAGTCAAACAGGCTATAAATAAAAAGGAGCTCTCTCTCTCTCTTTTCTGTGTCCATCCCACCTCCCAGAAAAACAGAATCTTTCTGCCAGTTTTCAGAAGTCTCCTTCAGACTGACTCACAGTGATTTTGGGAGAAGTTGACCTTTTGAATTTATGTATGAAATGACCCGATCTGCTCTTCTTGGACTAAAATGTAGCTTTCATGCTTCTCCAAATGTTGCTATACTGCTGTGAACATTTTAAACCCTGAAGAAAATCTGTACCTGCTGCTTTGCGGCACATCTTTGGGAGGCTAAGGAGTAAACCCTACACAAAGCCAGAGTGGAGTGCCTAAGACCGTTGAATGGCATCTTGTACACCTCCTTCTGGCAACTCCTGCAGCCAAGCTGGTGCCAAACATATTGCTCTGCTTTCCTTTGAACCACATCAGCGAGGATGAAAGTGAGGGTGGGGGAGTCTTGTTGTTTGGGCACCCCAGGACCTATATACGCAATGCCCAAAGGTCACTTCACTGCTGCTAACACAGAAAAAAAAACACAGGAGGCAGCAGTTATGAGTTACCAGTCTCTGCAGCTACAGCAGTTGCTGTGACTTCACCTCCAGAGGTGCACTCCATTGTTTCTTGAGACAGATGGATGCCAATGGTACTGAATTTTAAAATGATGTGAACTGCTCTGGGACCTGCTCCAAAGTTCCAGATCTGACACATGCGCAGCCCTAGAAGAAGCAATGGTAACTGTATGAAGGTAATGTTTACATTAGTTGCCCCACCCACTTTTACCTCTGGCCCCACCCACCACTGGCATGTGGAGTCCTGGTAGATTGTCCAGAAGGGAATGGAGCCCTTGGGTTGCAAAGGGTTCCCTGCCCCGGGGGGACACACTGGTGTGGACAAGGGGGAGGGCTTTGACAACAGAGGGCTCAGAATAGCAAATGCATCAGTCAGTATAGCATGTGAGAATTCACGCAGAGCTTGTTAAATGTACACAAAATAAGCGCCGTGATCATTCACAACAGCAGGAATGGGAGGAATTCTTCCTCTCTGAATTAGGTCCTTTGTTAGACATGACCCAACAAACAAGGATTGACCAAAAAGGAAAGCACCACCAATAGCTAATGGTGTAAACCATCTTGCCCAGGTTACCTCACCCCCGTTGCATCACATCGTCTTATTCAATGCACTTCTCTCTCTCTCTCTCTCTCTCTCTTAAAATGGGGAGAGAGTGTCTAATTTTCAAGCTGTGACTTTGCATTTTGTGCAGAGGAGGTGGCAGTATTGGTATTGATGAGAGCAAAGGGAGGAGGATTCCTGAACATCGCTGACTGCAGTGGCAGCTGCACTGCAGAGCAACACACTTAACTCCTTCAGAAAATAACAAAGGTACATGCAAACCAGGAACATTGAAACAGCAGCTGTCTGGAGCATTCACAGCTCTCCCAAATGGATTCAGAAGGTCTTGGTGTGATTTATAGTTCAAAATTACTGTGTGTGTACAGTATGTGGACAAGGGAAAGAGAGGTGCAATGAGAGGATGCAAGAAATGCAGAAGAAAGGATGCATACATGTCCTCTTTTTTATATATGGCTCAAGAGCCGGGTTTGATCCAGACCTGCTACAATCTGTTCACAGCTTTAGAAACTTTAACAAGCAGATTCCCTGGAGGTGATTAGGCATCTAAATAAAGTATCTTTAATAGTGGTTAACATCACACAATTCTAGTCTGGTTTAAAAAAATAAATCCTGCAGTTAAAGAGATGTATGCATATCCCAAGTCATACCCCTTGCAGTCAGAACAAATTTTTGGTGCATTCATTTCAATAGTTCTACTCTGAGTAGAACTTAGATGGATTCCCAATAACCTTGTGTTTCATTTTATGAACCAGTAAAATTGCCTTCTTACCCTCGTGGTATCTCTAAAATATAGGGTGCCCACTGAAATGTAGGTTTTCTGTATGCTCACTGGTGACATGATATGTGTGACCTGTACAGATGGCACAGTGGAGGCTCAGCCCCTGTTTGTCCCAAGTGTGCATGGAATCCCCTGCCATAGGGAAATAAACAGATGTTGCTTTCAGCAATAGCAGATCAGACTCTCTCTATGTCTTCAGTATGTTCCATAGTCTTCAAGATTCCAGTCACCACATGGGGTGGGAGAAATCTGGATTTAATGTTCCTCCTGTCCACCACAAAGAGAAACAATGGCCCAAGGAAGGTGGTGATTGGCAGGAGCAGGATTCTTCACCAGGCTGGAAGCTCAGGCAAGGTCAAGGAGTGCCTTTGCTGCCGCATTCAGAAAAAGGCAAAGAGTCTTGTGGCACCTTAAAGGCCAAACAGATATATGCCACTATAAATATGTTAGTCTTGAGCATACCATAAGACTCCATGATTATTATTTTTCTGCAAGAGACCCTGTGGAAATTTTTGCAGATTACAATTTCAAAAGACCTTCAATCAGGGATTTTGCATTTCAGCACCATGGTCAGCTGAGTTCCGCAGCCTGAAAGCGAACATCCTGTGTGGCGAGGAAACTAATATTTTAAAAGGCAATTCCATCTCTCTCTCTCTCTCTCTCTCTCTCTCTCTCTCTCACACACACACACACACACACACACACACAATCAATGCTTGCATCCAATCTTGAGAACTGTTCTCAGAGGTTAAAAGGTTTAATACAGATCTCTGATGTAACCATTCTGGCCAGCAGTTACAGAAATGTTAAAGTGCAAAATTCCCAGGCAGTTTGTAGGAAGAGTCTGTAGAACTTTAAAACTAAATATCAGATATTTGGCTGGCAGCAATTTTTGCTGAATCAAACAAAAAAGTACTGATTTGATTAATTTCCTGGTAGGTCTTCTTAATTATATGCAGTATAGTTTTGTGTGGTTTGATGTGTCTATGAGACCTGAGCATCATTGCTGTTATCACCACCATTATTCTACTTAATCTCCTCAAGACTACAGTGGTACCTCAGTTTAAGAACAGCCCTGTTTACGAACTATTCAGTTTAAGAACTCCGCAAAACCAGAAGTAGTGTCCCGATTCGTGAACTTTACCTCAGTCTAAGTACGGAAGCCGAAGGGCGGAAGGGCACGGGTGGCAGGAGGCCTCATTAGGGAAAGCACACCTCGGTTTAAGAACGGTTTCGGTTTAAGAACAGACTTCCGGAACAGATTAAGTTTGTAAACTGAGGTACCACTGTACCATAACTTAGCTTTATGCAAGCTGATGAAATAAAGATAAAAGTAACCACCATATGCAATGTCGTCAGCATACAAAGTGTCATACAACAAATGCAACACACAGGCAGGCCGTTACTCCAGGGAATTACAATCAACAGTTTGAGAACAGGGAAAATAACAGAAGGGGAAGAGAGATAGAAGATGAGATAAGGATAACAAGGGATGTGTGTGAGTAAATCCAGTTACCTGTGTGTGGCATATAAGTTTTCCCTCAGGTGTATCCTTTCACTGCCAAAAAGACACAGTTACAATTATATCATATCTAATATTGTGTAATAACCACAAAACCCCTTTCTCATTGCACTGTGTAACAGTACCATGAAGTAGAAGGAGATAAAATGCGGACTTATGCAAGTGATCCTATGGGGGAAAGCAATGGGAGGGCCACCCCACTTTTAGTACTCTTGTGGTCTGGCCCTGATTTTGCAGCAGTGGTATGATCTCCAGGCAATGGGCAAGGAATGAACTGGCACCACTGGAATAGCTAAGCAGTAGGGGAAGGAAACCTATTCACATTTTTAAGAAAAATTAAATGGGTGAGATGTGTGTTCTAATGCTGGGAGTGATGCTGCGTGCCTATGCTACAAATAAAATATATAAGTAAAGGTTCTTCAAATGGCAGGACATTACTTCAGGTGAAGGCACAATGCTGCATGGAAGGGCTACATAAGCATTCATGTGGCAAAGCAGATAAGCATTCACCCTTTACAAAACTTATATATATAAAACTTTTAAAATAGTTTTCAAAACCACACATGCAATAGATGGCAGGGAGAGGGAGACTGTGCCTGATGTCAGGAATGGCATTTATTTTTATTCATTTGAAGAATTTCTAACCTGCAGTTCACCAATGCTCTGAAAACATATTAAAATGTTAACAATTACAATTTTAATAGTAAAGCATACAATTACAACCAGCCGCTAAAATTTCCAAGCATAACACATTAATCAAACACAGAGATTTTTTGAAAGGTCTTCAGAATACTATTAAAAAGCAGCAGTGATGAGGCCATATGTATTTCCCTAGAGATGGAGGGCCAGCAGTGAAAAGGCCCTGCCCTGGGGGCCATGCCAGTCTAGCTTCAGCTCTTGCTGGTGAGAGCAAGGTCTCAGATTCTGATCATAAGGCTTGGAAGACTCATACAGGTGCAAGCAGTCCTTCAGATAACCTGATCCCAAACTGTGACTAGAGTTGGTACTAGTTGCACAAAAATGTGCACACCTCTGTCACAGCAGCAGCACCTATTGAACTTCAGAGGCAAGTTTCAAATCTTGCCAGGTACTTCCTAAAGCTATGAAAACCAAGAAAACATTTTTGCCAGTGATGCAAGTAAGGGGGGAAGTGGGAGGGGTGATGCAAGTAACAGGAGGAAGGCAAAAGTTCTTTGACAGCTCTGGAAGAAGAAGAAGAAGAATTTGGATTTGATATCCCGCTTTATCACTACCCGAAGGCGTCTCAAAGCGGCTAACAATCTCCTTTCCCTTCCTCCCCCACAACAAACACTCTGTGAGGTGAGTGGGGCTGAGAGACTTCAGAGAAGTGTGACTAGCCCAAGGTCACCCAGCAGCTGCATGTGGAGGAGCGGAGACGCGAACCCGGTTCACCAGATTATGAGTCCACCGCTCTTAACCACTACACCACACTGGAAACATATTGCCTGCAGAAGCCTTGAGGAGGGTTGATGAAAAGTTGGGGGACTGACCTTGCTTAATGGCCAGAGTTCACCAGGGTTAGTTCTTGAACAACTTCAAGATGCTTGGCTTCATCCTGCCAATTTTTGGAGAGACATTCTTTCTGTTCTTCTGCTTCCTCCTTGCTGCTACAGTGTTCTTCATCACTGGCTGCATGGCTTGTACAAAGTGCTGCTTCACAGATAGGAGTCATTCTCAGCCATTATGTCAAAGAGATAAACTACCATTGCTGAAAGTCCCCTTCTACACAAGTATTGAAAAGGCAGGAGCCCTGTCCTCGTGTGCATCTGGCCACCTGGGGAAAAGGGAAGAAGCGTTGGAATTCACAGGCTTGGCTTGTCCACACTTTCTCTATTTGTGTTGGTGCCTAGCATTCCTACTACCACAAACATTAACCTGCCCTGCAGGTCACCAGTATAACCATCTATCAAACATTTTCCTGCAGCTGGAATAGACTTTCACATTTCTCTAGCCCAGCATACCAACTTACATCCTTTGAAAACATGTTGGATTAATCAAGCACAATAGTCTTCCCTTCAATATTTGTTCCAAGGCTTGATTCAAGATTCATTCAAGTTTGAAGCAATGCATTCTGTGTGCAGCATGCTCTCTCGCATGTTCACTCAGAACAAGCCCCTCTGTCTTCCATGGGGCTTACTCCAAGGAATGTGTGCATAGGTTTACAGTCTTAGAATAACCAAGGGCAAAAGGGTGAACGTGAAGCCACAAAATGGAAGTCCTAAGTGCTAAGAGAAAGAATATTTCCTTCCAATACTTTGCAGCTTTCTTTTTTGCAAGAAAAGGAGCAGCTGCTTAGTGAATTGAGCTTATTCTGCTCTTGTGTAAAGCATGCCTTTAGAAGACACGTTCTGATATGGCCGTTGCTGGTGCACAGGAGTCAAGAAGCAAGCCCAATAGCTAAGGTCAATGATGCCACAGATGGCAAAGACTCATACCTTATTCATGGTGAAATGCTGGATAGCTTTGTTACATTCAGCCTCGTACAGGTCTAGAGGGCATTTGACTTTAAAAAAGAAAGAACGAAAAACTGAACGCTTTACAATTCTGCAGGTAATGGCTAGCTCTTCAATTCCATTCCCAGTTGTAGTGGATCAATAGATCTACTGCCGTTTTCTTCCGTATTCAGGTCCAGCGCTCCAATATTGCAGCATGTATCAGGAGCAAAGGGAGATTGGTTTAACAAACCCTAGTAAACCCTAGGCATTTGCACTGGTTTATCAGACTGAAACATGGTATGAGATCTATGTGATATCAGGTTGTTTTGTGATTAGCCACCATTTCGCCTGTATAGCTTCTGTGTCTCCAACTGGTAGATGAGGCTGAAATTCAAGAGGTGCTGTTTCCCCTTCTGTAGCACAATGACAAGAAAAGTTGCATCTGCTGACTTGTCTTTCCTGCTATCTTCAAAGGCACAATGTATCTGTCTATTTTAAAAGTGGCCATTCTGTGTGTGGCGCTGTGCCACATTCCCCACTGGTCCTGCCCTGCATATCCCATGATACTTTTGTTAATAATCCATTCTGTGCTCATAGAGTGGGTTATATGAGCAGCCATAAGTAAAGGAGAAGAATGTGCTAAGTTCACAGCTACATAAGGCAGCCAGTGATGGGGAAAGAAGACTGGGCTCTTGCACCTTTAAGAGTTATGCCTGCTGAACTTTCCCTGTTCTATATAACTATTAAAGATGCAAGAGCCCCTCTCCTCTTTTGTATTGCTGACCACCCTACTGTGGCATCAGGCCACCTCCCCCCCCATCCTAAATCCTCAATTATCTTTCATTCCAGAAACCTATTGGCTACCCTATAAAACAATTCCAAACTCTTTCCATTTAGTTCCCTTAGCACCCCCTTCTCACATTTCAGAATGGCTTGCAGCTCATAAACACTACATCTGTAAACTAGTTTTAATAGTCATCCTCTGTCCTCTGCAGACCTGCAGAACTGCATTTTGCTAATGGACACCATGCTAAAACTGTCAGGACTCCTTAGGGGAGGTCCTGACAGTTAAAATGATACCAGCTGTGATGAGTGTGCCATGACTATGCACCCTCAGTCTCCCCCCCCCACACACACACACACCCAAGAGGTACTGTAAGCCAGCCAGCTCTGGACAAAGGGCAGCTGAATCGCCTGGCCCATCTATGACAACGCACTATCCAAAAGGAAGTTTTACATAAGAGGTCACAGGCCACACAACAACATGAAGGAGGTGATCTGCATAAGGCATGCAAGGGCACAGCTGTTTCTCCCAGTTAATGTCCTTCTGTAGCAAATGCTGCTACATACTTGCTGGAGGACCTCAAAGAGGATCCCAGGACGCTGGCGTTTTTCTGAATCTCAACGATAGGGAGCCAACCCACGGGTATTACTATAAGCATGGATCTTTGGCACAAAGCAGAACAGAGATTGGGAAGAATCTTTGTAGGCTGAGTGAGCTTTTTGCATAGATATGAGCCACTGTTGATTGGGATGGGGGTGGGGGATAGATGTCTCCTGGGCATTGAGTTTGACAGTAAGGAAGGAAGAGCTCAGAGAAGGAAATGCCCAGAAAGTAGGTCACCTATCACAAGCGTTACCAGCAAGCCTGTGCTCGGTGGGGGATCAGCTGTTCTCTGCAATCAAGCTCATTGGCCATGAGCAACCACTGTGCATTGTAGGGCCGAAAGGCCTTTTGTGTAAGCAAAGGGAGCCCTTTGTGTTTGCCTGCCAGAATAATTAGCCTGCAAATATTGCTGTCTATTTTAAATTATGTAAATGTGCCAAACTGCCTTGTTAGCAGTAAGACATAGATTACTGACTGCATTTCCATGTATTTGAAGCCTGCTTTTGCTAGTGCTTAATAGCTCGGCTGTTTACAATAATTACCCACATATCTTGCAGACTTGTCCTTACATTTCTCTGAGAGTGGGGCTCAGCAACTTAATGGCATGGTGCAAACCCCTCGCACTAGCTTGCGGTTCTCCATTTATGATAGCATAATCCAAAAAGAGACACTGAAAACAGAGGCCGCATCCTTTGCATCTCTGTAAACACCCGTGCGGGCATAATGGTGTGGCTATTGGAAAGTAAGCAATCAAAATTATTTTTAGATATCCATTTCAATCATGGATCACTCCTGATTCACAGTTCAGGTCAGGTATAGATGTATCATTTCCCAAAACTTCTCTCTCTCGATTTCAAAGCACCCTACAAATTACTATTACCTGTTGTTGTTATTATTATTATTTATTAAATTTCTATACAATCATTCATCTGAAGATCACAGGGTGGCTACAATATATAAACACAACAACATATGGCACAAAAACAATACCCCCCCTTCCACACATACACAGTTTAAAAGGCCTGGGAGAAAAGAAATATTTTTGCCTAGTGCCTAAACATACGTAACAAAGGCACCAGGTGAACCTCCCCGAGGAGCATTCAGCAAGTGAGGCACCACTGCAAGAAAGGCCCTTTCTCATGTTGTCACCCTCCAGACCTCTTGCGAAGGAAGAACATGAAGAAGAACCTCAGATGACGATTGCAGAGTCCAGGTCACTTCATATGGTGAGAGGCGATCCTTGAGGTATTGCGGTCCTGAGTCGTTTAAGACTTTATAGGTGAAAACCAGCACTTTCAATTAGACCCAGAAGCTAATTGACAGCCAGTGCAGTCAGGCCAGAATTAGTGTAATACGCCCAAACTGTCTTGTCCTGATGAGCAACGCTGAGTTTTGCACCAGCTGAAGTTTCCGAACCATCTTCAGAGACAGCCCTACATATAACATACTGCAGTAATCTAACCTAGAGGTTATCAGACAACAAAGGTTAGGCTGTCCCTGTTCAGATAGGTGCAACTGGGCCACCAGCCGAAGCTTACAGAAGGTGGCTGTGTTTCAATTCACACATTGCTTCAGGAAGTGTTAATTGGGTGGGTCCAATTTTCATGTGAACTCAATCACTTCCCCCACTCCCTGGACCCCAGGGGTTTACCGCTCTTGCTCTCTTTTGGAAATGTGGCATATATGGAAGCTCTCTTACAAGCAAACTGAGGCTAGCACAGCTTCTTGCAAGGCTGGCTGTGTAACGCAGCTAGAAAGGAAAATAACAAGGGTGGTCATGAATATATTGGAGCATTTGCCACACACTGTCAATTCAAAGCTATTACCTAGTGGATGTATTGAGCGCTGACCAGGTTCCATCCTATTAAACTAACTGGTCCTGACAAATGCTGGAAGCATGAATCTTCCTGAGACTTCATAATCACTTTGCTATGGCACTGCCCCAAGGTCCCCCCCCCCCATCCTGTCTTTGGCAGGGTTTTTCTGACAAAATCAATTTAGGAGTAAAATCAAAACTAGTGACCATGTTTTCCTGCTGGCTAAATGCCACGTTAGTGGAGTTTTTGTCTGCGCCCTCAGCTAATAGTATGCACAGCCTCATAATCCATTGCCTGGCAGAGGCACCATTTAGGGATGGCATGGGAGGGACAACCTCCCTGCCCCCCCTTCTTCCATTGCAGGCCACATGTGAACATTGCACACTATTGTTCTCATTTCACATAGAGATTTTGCTGAGACTCACGGTTCTTGGCTCAGAAATAAGAGTCTCTGGGGCTCATAATGCTCACCTCACATTATAACTGTGTGTTCAACTGCTTTTCAGATGTCAGTAGCCTTTGGCAATGCTGCATTTCCTGCTTGTATACTGTATATCAGCTGCTGGAGGGGAGGCAGGAGAGATTTCCCTCCCTCTTGTCACTGCTGGAATAGCATCAGCCTGGGTAAGGAGGAAGCAGGATTTGGAGGAGGGAGGGAGGGAGGGAGGGACAAAGGAGGGCATGGGGAGAGACTTGGAGTTTCATGGAGTCACAATAGTATCAAAATAGATTCAGATTGATTTGGATTAAGAACGGGGGGGGGGGATTCTGTTTCGATTTTAATGTGAACCTATCTAACGTATATTTTCCAAAACAATTTGCATACCAAAACACTCTAACCTTTAAAATTTGCAGCTCTGAATTTTGTGATTCAGTTGTCCAACCCAACAATGTGTACAGAAATATGTGTATAAGTAAAAAAAAAAACAACGATGCCGTCATATATTATTAAAAGTAATATATAAAATGCATTATATCAGGCAATATTGCATGCAGAAATGTGTATGTTGGAAGAAATTTGCACTAAGTTGTTGATCTTCAGATATTTTGCAAATAATTTAAATGGAAAATCAGGAAATGAAGAGGTTTGTATTTATTTTTAAGAAAACACTCACTTCTGAATGTTTTCCTGAAAATTAAGAGGCAATCTTTTTCACTTACTTTTGAGGAAACTTTTTAATTTTGCTCATGAATGTTAAGGTACTTACAAAAAAAAGAAAGAAAACAGGAAGATTGTGGTCACCAGCAGAACATTGAGGGCTGAGGGGCATGACCTGGAAAGAGCTTCTAGCAAATCAGATGAGGCTAATGTTAACAAGCTGCAGAATTTGAACAAAGTTCACTAATTTTCCTGCTGACCAGTTTGGTTCAGTCTTTAAAGCCAAAGGACCCTTTATCTAGTTCTTTGGTGTTTAGCTTCTGACACCAGTTGGCCACATTATTATAAGACTGGGACTAAATGACTTCCCAGCATCCCATTCAATTGGGTGGTGGTTCTTTATTTATTCTATGAAACTCATATCCCGCTCTTCCTCTCAGAGGAGCCCAGGGCAGCTCTTGATTCTCAAAGAGAAGATTCACAGCCCTGAAACCTGCAGGCCAGTTTTGGCTCAAGCACATCCCTTTGCAGGTAAATTAAAGGTGAGATGTTTCCATGAGAACTAAACAGGAAGCAGGAGATAGCTTTTAATGGCTGGCCTTATCAATGGCCAGCAAATATCTGAATCTGGATGCCTCTTTCTCCCCTGCCAGTTAAGAAATATAGTAATCCAAATGCCTGTGTGAAAACAAAGGTGAGGCAACCTATAGTTTAGAATTGGGAAACAGACTGAGAAGGCTGAGGTTTGTCTCTGTAAAAACATATTGGTGCTGTTCCTCTAGAAATCTGATCTGATTTTAGATCATCCTCAAAGCTGTACCCCTATCAATGTTCAACCTGCATATTTGTTAATAAATGCAAATATTAGCCAAATCCCTCAAAGGAAGAGCTGTCTGCAGTCCGACTGCTTGTTGTGGTGGTATAAATCTTTGTACCCTTTCAACAGTTCCTGAATCTGTTCTCTTCAATGTGCTGTGTCCCCATTATTACACCATCTGGTTTGCATCTGGTTTGTGATGTCCTGGAACTGAGTAATATTCCAGTAGCCTGAAGCAAGTGACAGATATAGCTCATCAACACTCCAGTTTGTAGGGAGCTCCTTGTCCTGGCTTGAGTCCATGAAAGGGTGTGTGTGTGTGTTTGTATGTGTACATGCCTATAGCAGGCACTGGCGGAGGAAGAGGAGTGCGGGGGGAGCGCACCGCCCCCGGCAGCGCGATCCCTGTGGGGTGCCATCGCAGCTGCCCTCCCCTGACTGTGCTGGGCGCCACACCCCTGCAGGCGGCATGTCATGCCCCCAGGAAGTGCATCATGCCCCTGGGACGCACACCAGCCCTGCCCCCACCTGCTCTCCGCCCCCCACTGCCGGAGCATCAAGCTCTGCTACTGATAGCAGGACTAACAACAAATATAATGTTTGAATATAAAAAGTGGCGATGGGTTGGCTGCTATCACACAGCCCCTCCAAACACAGACATAATTGTAGGTGTCAGCCAGTGTCAGCCAGAGAATAAAGTACTGGCCTGGCCTATTTTCAACTCTCAGATTCACTATCATGCATCATTTTCAGCTTCAGTTTCCCTTCTGTGTGAAGATATTATACTGCAGTCCTAAACATTAAACCCAGCAGAATTTCCTTCTGAGAAAGCATGGATTGTGCTATCAAATAGCCTACCTCACAGGACTCTTGTGAAGGAGATTGAGGTAAGTGCTACAAAGTACTCTGCATATTGAAAGCCTGTTTACTGAGAAGTCTCATTAGTTTCAATTGGGATTTCTGGTAAGTATGACTGTGTCAAGGGCACAGCCAAGGAATGCACACGACAGAGAGCTAACTCTTTATTGTCAGAGATAACACAGCTCTGGGGACCTAGGCACACCAATCCAGCATCTAGGCAGCTATTCCTAGGTCCGTGCTCTATGGAGCAGTTGCAGCTTGCAGGTGGAGTGATAAAGAAAGCTAAAAGAGAGGTTTTTGCAAATGGACAAAGATGAAGTGGTCACCTGGAGCTGTAGTTGCTGGGGAGCAGCAGTGCGGTTTGGAGAGATCTGTGTGTGCCACATGACCTGTTCTCCGCCAAGCTATCCTGCTGCCTTCAGATGCCATGGAGGGCAGTGTCCCACCACCAGTGTTGAAATAAGCTCCAGCTGCAGACCAAGTGGCTTCTGTAAATAGACTAGAGGGGGGCACTATCAGAAGCATCATTGGAATTAGGCAGGAAGGTGCCTAATATTGCCAAACCCTTGGTCCGTCTCACTCAGTATTGTCAACAATGAGTTTCAAACAGAAGTCTTTACCTACCTGTAGATACCAGGGATTGATTGGACATGGGAACTTTCATACCTATGATCTGCCATGGAGCTATAATCCTTTTCTGCACCATAATATCTTGGGTGACCCCTATCCTAAATGAATGGATAGGGTTAGCGATGTGCGAAAATTCGTAAGTTGTTTTGGTATACAGATCTATGCAGCTTGCCATGCTCCGTGACCTAACAAATCAATAACAATTTCCCTTGAAAAGTTCTTATCTACACATGTACAGACCAAAGCAAGCTGTTTTGTAGGCACATCCACAAAGGTAGTTTGGAGTTAGCCTCTTCAATGATAGTCTAGTTTGTTGCTCTGACTGTCACCAGATCACTGGGTCATGTAGCCTTTCATTTGATGAGTCTCTTTCTTCTCTTTGGGGGTCAGAGTTTTTACTCCCATCCAGCTATAAAACTGCTTCATGTTCCCTATACCAAATCAGACTACAGTGGTACCTTGGGTTAAGAACTTAATTCATTCTGGAGGTCTGTTCTTAACCTGAAACTGTTCTTAACCTGAGGCACCACTTTAGCTAATGGGGCCTCCTGCTGCTGCTGTGCCGCCGGAGCACAATTTCTGTTCTCATCCTGAAGCAAAGTTCTTAACCTGAGGTAATATTTCTGGGTAGTGGAGTCTGTAACCTGAAGAGTATGTAACCTGAAGCATATGTAACCTGAGGTACCACTGCATTGGTTCATCTACACCAATATTTTTTATTTATCAATCAGAATTCATATCCCGGTTGATTGTAATAAAACCTCAAAATGGTTTACAATCAAATAAAATAAACATTAAAATAATCAATAAAAACAAATATTTTCCACCAAGGTACTGCCAGCAGCTCTCCAGAGTCTCAAGCAGAACAAGGCCTTTCACATCCCCTGATTCTTGATCCTTTTCTTAAGTGGGGATGCCTGGAGTTGAACCTGGGACCTCCTATATGCAGAGTTGTGCTCTGTCACTGAGCTATAATTCTCTCCCCCTTCTTGGACAGTCACCAAGAAAGCTAATAAAGATTGAACTGGTTCCAAAGCTGAGCCAAAGGGAGTTTGCCTGCTACTGGTTAAGAGTTCTTCCAGGTCACTGAGAAAGCTGGAATATGGTATTCATGTGCAGCCTAGCACACTGATTGCTAAAGAAATATAAAAACGAGCCACGTTTGCACCAACTAACAATAAAATACTGGAGAGCACAGGGGCATAGCGTGGTGGGTGCCAGAGGGGCCATGGCCCCGGAAGGGGATTTTTGATGAGGCGTGAAGCCTCTAGGAAGACAAGCACACTGTAAGCACAAGAAAAGGAGAGGCAATGCCATGGTTCCCATCAAGGTACATGGGATGAAGAAAATTGGCTTCAGGTAAGAAGATGGCTGAGACGTGGCTAAAAATGTGATCCCCTCTTTGAAAATGGGATCACCACTGCCAATAACAAGGGGCATTTTATGTGCCTCCTCCTCCAATATATCCTCCTCAGAAGCAGTTTCCTACATATCTCGACTGAATTAGAAGGCAGACAGTGTTGCCTGGTGCATCTTTCCTGACGGCAGGACTACTCGTTTGTTAAGATGATTTATGGTGCTGAGGGTAAATAATGCAGTGTGTGTGTGTGTGTGTGTGTGTGTGTGTGTAGGGTACCTCTCTTGAGAGCCTCAAGCTATGTCATGAATGCACATAGCCTTAATTTATCCATTTTCCTTTGGTCTCCCTGGCTCTGGGCACATGGCAAAACCAATGTTGCTAGCCAAACTTTTGTTTTGTCACCATGGAGACTTAAAAACCGTTTCCTCTGTTTTGACTAGGCTGACTTTGACCAGTGCTGTTCATATTTCCTGTACTATGCAAGGACGGAATTTGGAATGTAGCATATATCTCTGCATCTCAACTATGTCTCTGGTCCTCATGGTTATGGAGATAATCTTTACCATTCTTAAGCCCAGTGAGGCTTCTAATTGCCAGGGGTTGGTGCTTCAGTGCTCTACAGAAACCTAAAATATATGAAAATTAAGCAAATTTGCTTTATCTGTACAGGTAGCTTTGATTGGTGAAGAATTTATATAGACCAGACACTTTTTGTAAACCCATGTAATTACTGTTTATTCATATCTTAAGCCGATTTCTGAATAATTTGTAAGCTTTATAGGGCAACATGTTTGCCTTTTGTTAGCGAAGTATCCCTTGCTTCAGAACACCAGAGTTCTTTGAAACCCTATAAAATATTGAAATGGTAGTCCAGTTTATAGAAAACAACCACCTTCCTACGGCTGCATGCTCCATCTGCCTACTGCTTGCTTCTCACAAGCTGCAAATGAAAATTTCTAGTGCTTATTAAATTCCATATTCCCGCTACATCTGAACCTGGAAACTGTGACTTAACCACAGGCACTGAACTCATATCCTGGTTTATATTCTGTAGTTAAGACTACAGTGTCCCTGTTCACATGTAACAGGAAACCGTGGTTTAACCAACACAAGAAGTTTTCAAAACAAAAACAAAAAATTCTTCCAGTAGCACCTTAAAGACCAACTAAGTTAGTTCTTGGTATGAGCTTTCGTGTGCATGCACACTTCTTCAGATACACTGAAACAGAAGTTTCCAGACCCTTCTATATAGTGAGAAGGTGGAGAGGGGTATTACTCAGAAGGGTGGTGGGAATGGGTGATTGGCAGATAGCTGTGATGAGCCTGTTGACGACTCTTAACGACTGCAATAGGTCTTACAGGAAAAAGCAAGGGGTGAGAAGGTGAAAAATGGCTTTGTCATGTATAATGAGATAAGAATCCAATGTCTTTGTTCAGACCAGGTCTCTCCATGGTTTTAAGTTTGGTGATAAGTTGCAATTCAGCAGCTTCTCTTTCCGGTCTATTTCTGAAATTCCTTTGTAGTAAAACAGCTACTTTGAGATCTTGTATAGAATGTCCTGGGAGATTGAAGTGTTCTCCTACTGGTTTCTCTGTCTTGTGATTCCTGATGTCAGATTTATGTCCGTTTATTCTTTGGTGTAAGGTCTGGCCTGTTTGTCCAATATAGAGAGCTGAAGGACACTGTTGGCATTTGATGGCATACACAATGTTAGACGATGAGCAATTAAATAGTCGCGAGATGGTATGTGTGATGTTGTTGGGGCCAGTAATGGTGTTGTCCGGGTGTATGTGGCAGCAAAGTTGGCATCTGGGTTTATTGCAGGCTCTGGTGCCAGTGTCCGTGTTAGGTCTGGTTGTAGTATTATTGTGGGTTAGGAGTTGTTTAAGATTGGGTGGCTGTCTGTAGGCAATTAAAGGTCTTCCTCCCAGAGCTTGAGAAAGAGAACTGTCATTGTCCAGGAGAGGTTGTAGATCTCTGATGATGCGTTGTACTGTTTTAACTTGGGAGCTGTATGTGATGACTAGAGGTGTTCTGTTATTTTCTTTTTTGTGTCTGTCTTGCAGCAAGTTCTCTCCGGGTATCAGTCTGGCTCTGTTGATCTGTTGTCTAACTTCATCTGCTGGGTATTTTAGTTCTAAAAAGGTTTGCTGTAGATCTCTTAGGTGAGAGTCTCTGTCTGTAGAATTGGAACAGATGCGGCTGTATTGTAGTGCCTGGCTATATACAATGGACTGTTTGGTATGTTTGACATCAGGAATCTGACATCAGGAATCACAAGACAGAGAAACCAGTAGGAGAACACTTCAATCTCCCAGGACATTCTATACAAGATCTCAAAGTAGCTGTTTTACTACAAAGGAATTTCAGAAATAGACCGGAAAGAGAAGCTGCTGAATTGCAACTTATCACCAAACTTAAAACCATGGAGAGACCTGGTCTGAACAAAGACATTGGATTCTTATCTCATTATACATGACAAAGCCATTTTTCACCTTCTCACCCCTTGCTTTTTCCTGTAAGACCTATTGCAGTCGTTAAGAGTCGTCAACAGGCTCATCACAGCTATCTGCCAATCACCCATTCCCACCACCCTTCTGAGTAATACCCCTCTCCACCTTCTCACTATATAGAAGGGTCTGGAAACTTCTGTTTCAGTGTATCTGAAGAAGTGTGCATGCACACGAAAGCTCATACCAAGAACTAACTTAGTTGGTCTTTAAGGTGCTACTGGAAGAAAAAAAAAATTGTTTTGACTATGGCAGACCAACACGGCTACCTATCTGTAACAAGAAGTTTTCAGTTGTTGTGCATGTGAGAACGAAGGGAGAAAGGAAGAGCCCAAAGCCATCACAAAACATTGAGTCTAACAGACTGCAGCACTGCTGCTTCCGCCCCTCCCCCCACCTCCTTGCCACTGCCACTCCTCCTAATGCCTATTTTCCTCCCAACCATGGCTTTGTCTCCTACTGCTTGCTGGCCTTTGCTAAATTCTGTAAAAGCAGCTGCAACACAGACATTCACTCTGAAGAAAAGGTCCATCCTCAGAGTGAGAAATTGCTTCACCCCGAGAGGGTCTGTTCCATCAGTGCTTTGTCACAATGGTGGCAAATTGCTGTTTCGCATTAGTGCTAAAGGGAGAAGGGAAGGGGGGGAGGGAGGGATGGGGTGAGCAGGTAGCAGCAGGACAGAGGGAATGGTGGTGGTAGTGTTGACCAACCAATCAACTACAGGGGGTGGCTGGCCCTGAGGGCAGTGTGTGAGAACGCAAATGATCTTCAGCCCCTCCCCTTCCATCAACTGAGCCATTTGGCCAGCCCTGAGGAAGTACATAGACACAAGACTTGTCCTTGGCCTAATAATCCATGCTTTATTAGACCAAGTTCATTGCGTCTGAGTTGGACCATGGTGTACAATCAACTGCCAAAGAAATCTATCTTCCCACCCCATAAACTACCACAGAGCAGCTGCCATTGGATCATATTCTTGTTCACTTACCTCTGGGATCAGCTGGAGGCATCCACATTCACCATCTGCATTCAACAAAGGCTCTCCTCTCATGGTCCAGAATCAGGCAGGCACAGGAGAGCTCTTGGAAGACAACAGACTTTATTATTTACAACAAGACTGTGAGCTATAGCTGACCAGAAAGGAAGCAGAGGAAGTTTTATGGAAGGACAGGAAATGGGATCCTCAGACAACTTCTCTGAAAGGCATTGTCACATTCTTGAGCTCCAATTATATTTTGCTATTCTTGAAACCTTCCTTGGGTTACATTGGTTAACATTGCCTATTTGTAAAATAGTCCAGAAGGGTAACACAGATATAGAGAGAAGGTATGGAATGATCAGAAAGACAACTTCTAAGGCCATAGTGGCCAGTGAAGTGGAACGGGAGGCCATTCTGATGCTCCTACCACCACATGCTACACCAGACCAAGTACCCCACACCTCATAGCTCCCCTCTCCCTCTCAGTAGGTAGCAGCAACTCACTGTAGATGCCAGGAGAGCAATGGACTCAGTGGCTGCTACTGCACCAGGGCTGCCTTCCTGAAGACCATTCCTGTATTTCTGATACAACAGGAGATAGGTCAGCTGTGGCTATTCCTGCTGGTTCCTTCCCTGAATGACAGAACCAGAGAAGGAGTGAAGGGGGGGTCAAGTTATTTCCCACTGAATCAGGAACTTAAATGCATAAGTACAGATCACTGGGTGGCATCCAGACAGTCACTATCTCTTTGCCCAACCAACTCACAGGTTTCCTGGGGAAGGATCATATATACCGCCCTGGGCTTCTTGGAAGAAAGGAAGAATATCAATGTTGTAAATAAGCAATGGCTTCTCTTATGTCCTTACTATAGTTATTTCCAGGCTTCCCCTCTGTTTCTCTCTGCACATTCATTTGCTCATTTGCTTATTGGCCAACATGAAGGATTCATTAGAAAGGCCTATTCAACTTGTAATGAGGCCCTTAGATGATTTCTGTAGCTCAATGTTGACTTCTCATCAGGAATGAGTTTTCCTGTGGGAATATACTAGCATTTACATTCACACCAGCAGAAGACACAGAGGTCCATGGTATATTAAACAAAATGGGAGACTGTCTACAACAACACTATCCCCAAGAAGAAAAAGGCTCTGCTTGATAAGGTGGATATTTATAGTGCATGTATTTAATGATGAAACCCTGCATGTTTTGCTCTGTCTTTGTTAATTAGGGGTATCCAAAGCTATGCATTAAGGCAGGCAGTTTCATAAAATGCTTTGGAATACATATAGAAATTGGCATATATAATTTGGACCCCAGATTATGAGTAGGCTTTTATCATTATATCATGCAAGAGAAACTCATATTTGTAACAGCTGCGTTTTTAAAAGTATTCAAACATTTATATTTGGAAATGCCACCTACTAGAAAGTTGGGGGATCCTTTCTTTCCATCGGAAAAAGATTCAAAAACGAAACAGAAACTATGAGGTCCAACAATAACAGGGTCCTTGAAACGTTGATCTTCAGGGAATTCCTTTTAGGCAAGCGCTGAGACAATTGCAACAGCTTAGCGGTCACAGGCCACATATCTTGGTGCTCAGCATCTACAAATAGACTGGATATTTTAAAAGTTTTGATGTCAGCCATTCCTACACACAAACACATTCACGCTACGCCAGCCTGGTATTCGCCAGATGTTTTGAACTACAACTCCCATTAGCCCTGGCGAGCATGGCATTTTTTGCAACCAGTAGTCTGATCCAATCTAAGCAGGAGTCACACTACGGGCAGCACTTGTTACATGATACCGGGGCTGGAATCGGATCTCAGAAACAGATTGTGTTATGTGGCATTGTGCCAGAATTGGGATCCAGTATCTATTTGTCCCAGATCTGTGTGCTGCTTTGCCAAGGCAATGGCTAATGGATCAGTATAAAAGTTTTAAAACAGATGCGGAGGGGGGGTGAGAAGCAACAGGGAGGTGGTAACCCAAAGTAGATGTGTCATGAAGACTCCCTGCAACTCGGGGTGGATGAACCTGTCAATTTTCAGTTTCTCTCTGTTTCCCATTTTTTTCAACCTTAAGTGCACTTCTGCACATTTCCACATCAGTTTGCACTTTTTAAATTCCTCGTGAATATTCATCTGCGAATGCCCCCTGATGCACACATGTTCATATGCAATTTTGCCTAATAAACACCTTTTTTCCAAAGTAATTTTCCCTAATAGAGTTTCTTTTTAATGCCATTTTGACTCATATATGCATTTTAGGCACATTTTACTGTAGTCCATGGATTTTTGCACACATTACTTGGCTGGAGAATTGCACTGCAAAATTCAGAGAAGTGCGAATGTTGAAGGGTGGCTGTATTTTGGCTCATGAGTTGTTTTGGAAAGGGAATATTAAGAAGGTTCACCATAAAATGCAAAGTGAATTGACTTGCTCCCCTATACTTTCTTACCTGTACCTTCCAACATGGCCTGCTGCCCAGAGCTGCAATGGAGGTCATCATCCTGTCCCCAGCAGTAATATAAGATCCAGGTGCCAGTCTAGATGGCATCTGTATTTTAAATAGGAAGGGAGGAGCAATCTTTTCTGCCTCAGGAAACAAATATTTGGGGCTTTAAAAACTTGGAAGTCAACACTGTCTTCAAATCCCAAGGAGGCTTCATTGTTGAAAGTGGACAGAATTGATAAGATATGCACAAAATGGTTGGCTTACCTTACAATGAACTGCTTCCAAGGTTTTGCAATCACCTGGTGCTCCAACATTGGAAGGGGATAAATCATCTTCATCCGCTAAGCAGCGGGTTGTTGGCCTACATTCCCTGCCCCTCCTTGAACTTTCATGAACACTAAGCAGACCTCTACAAAGACATCTGGGCTGGTTTTACCCATCAATTGCTTAAATGTTCTTTTTGTTTCCAACTGACACTAATGTAATACACCTAACACCATCCCTCCCTCCTCCTCCATATTCCTTTGTTTCTCCCAAGTGAATTTCTTTGTTACTCTGCTCTTTGGGGGGGGGGGACTATAAAAAATAAATAAATCCTTAGGAAGCCTTTTCTGAAGTACTGCATATATGACTTGCTGCTTCTCCAAGAAGACAAAAACAGCCACTTAGAACTTTGTCAATGTCACGTCCTCTTTTAGACTAACTCCGATGAACCGCTGGGCTGGCAGAAAATCAACCCCTTGCTTGCCTTACCTCAGCTTCTCTTGTGTATGTTGCAGAGTTTTGTTTTGTTTTTTGCCATTGCAAGGCAGAGCTATATGACCAGGGTTCCCAGAAGGTATTTTGTTCTACCACAAGGCCTGTTCTGAAGAAAGCAGCATGTCACCATGGATTTACAATGGATTCTGCAAACAACGTAGGCACTTTTGTTCAGAAAGACATTATGGCTCATCTTAGCACTGATATTGATTTGTCTGCACAGCAACAAGAACCATACATCATTTATTCAATAACCAGTTATCATTCTTTTTAGGGAAGCACGTTTGAAAATATTCCCCTTGCTGCATCTCTCTCCTCTCTCTCTCTCTCTCTCTCTCTCTCTCTCTCCCTCTATTCTTTTACAATAACACATAGTTCATTACAATGTATTATTCTATTCATTTCTACACCACACTTTGAAATAAATATTCTAAAGGCCAAAATAATAATAATACAAAACTCTAGAAGGACAATAAGCAGGTTAAGTGTTTGGAACACTAAATCATGTTAGCAGCTGTACAAATCATCATAGCTTAAAAATTAAAAGCCTGAGGAAATAAAATCAGGGTAAGGGAAAGCCAAAGAGGCAGCAGAGAGTTTCCTTGGGGAGAAAGTTCCACTGGCAGGGTGCCGCAAGTGAGAAGGCCCTCTCTTCAGTCACCTCAGGAGGAAGGAGAACCTCCAGTTATTTATATATATATATTATATAGTTATTACATTTATATTCCACCTTTCCTCCAAAGCACTTAAAGTGGGTGCACATGGTTCTCCCCAAACTCCCCATTTTATCCTCACCACAACCCTGTCAGGGCAGGTTAGGCTGAGAGAAAGTGACTGGCTCAAGGTCATCCAGCAAGCTTAATGAATGACTGGGGGATTGAACCCTCGTCTCCCTGGTCCTAGTGCAATACTGTAGCCACTACACCAACAGGCAAGTGTAAGCACCTTGGACTATGCTCAGAAACTGGTTAACCAAAGACAACATATAAGAAACACTGAGATAAATGTTCTCACCAGATGGTCCCAAAATGCTCTTTCTATGTATCGGTGTGGTACACACCCACCACTGAAATCCTATTCGAGTTTCAGCTTGCAATACAGCACAAGGGCCAGGCCCATTGTGCTGAAATTGAAACAGACTTCCTAGCTGCAATTGCATGGGTCCATGCAAATGGAATGGTATCCTCTGGACATACTGTAACCCAGAGGAAGGAAAAGGGGTTTGGCGATAGGAAAACAGCCAGGCCTGAGCACAATCCAGATGTAAATAAAATAAAATAACAATGTGTATAATAAGAAGTATTTTCAGCCTCTAAAATAGATGGGATGCTGGCACCAGGCATTTTGTTGGTTGCCAGGCATTCTGTCACAGACAATGTTGAAGATAGTGTTGCAGAAACTGGTGCTACCTTTGCTGCCCATTGCATGTCCTCTTTCTTAATGGTCCCTGATTAACACTCTGCGCCCTGTGCACAACAGGAACACAGCATTTGGCTGAAAACACAGTGTTGTCCATGTATTTAAAAGGCACTTGTTTAAGCAAATGTTTCCTTATGCCCCTTGTCTGGTCATCACCCAGACTCTCCTCCTTCATTATCTATGCCAATCATAACTGTTACAAAATTACTCAACTCCACCCCAGAACTCCAATAAGAGTTTATGCCTGGGAGCTGATGAGAGCCAATCTTGTCCTACTTGATGTTGCATTAAAATAAATGCAAAGTGGTTTGCTGGGGAAGACATGCCTGAGTGTTTTTGTAAAGGAATCTGAACACCAATAATGTCCTTGAAATAAATTAGAACAGTGCACGAAGATTACTGCTGCAAGAAAACTACTCAGATACTGAGGATGAGTTTGCTGGGGAAAAGACTACCATATATGGCCATTCAGAAGGAACCAGATTAAATGGCCATTCTCCGGCATTCAGGTGGGGGGCGGTGGACAGGTGGCTGAAGATTAGCTTTCCTCTTTCCATCACTAACAATGTTGCTACAATTCTCTAGGAGGTATTGGCATCATTATACAACCCCAAGTGTGTTGTGTGACAGAAATGGAACACTTTTTAACCATTACAGAATGTCTGCAGATGATATAATAATTTCAGCAGCCTCCATGTCCCGTCGTCAAATAGCTTCAGAACTATTTCAGAATGGATGGACTACTCGAGAGCAGACAGAGAAAAAGGAAGAGTGACAGGGTGGGGAGACATAGGTAGAGGGATCCGTTTTGGGGCGAACAGAACAATATGACTTCAGCAGCCTGTCAAAAGTTTATTCCTCTTTTGTTGTCACACACAATGTATGGCAAAACGAATCCTCAGTAATATACCTTTTTTATTTTTAACGGGTGCTGATATTTACAAAATTGGTGGTACTCTATGAAGCATATATTATGTACACACATGATCAACCAGACAGCAAATCTCCATTTGGGAATATATATATGTATATGCATATATATACATATACACAAATAGCTATCCCTATATACAAGTAATTCATCTTGACAGGGCATATCTCAGCTTCTTGTGTCCAGTTAGTGCTGAGGACTCCTGTGAGTTGTTAACAGTAAGTTCTATACACATTGTGCAATTTAGATACAGCTGGTGTCTAAATTTTCATCAAGCAAACACATGGTTAAATGATTCGACATTCCCATGAGTTCTCTTTCTTTAGCGTCCTCTCACCATTATTGGTCCCATTCTTCCAGTAACCATGGAAACAAAAGATTCAGTTCCACGGCATCTTTATTATGAGTCCTTCTTGGATTTCCTTTTCTTATTGATTCTCTCAAATTAGGCAAACACACACTTATTTGATCCAATATCCTTTCTTTCACATTCCAAGCAATAATTAGTAATATGACTAGTTTGTAGGACATCTGCAATGTCTCAGGTAGCAAGGAAAGCAGGTGCAGTTCGCTAATTACATTCCTCGCACTCAGTAGAAAACAGCCTTACAAATCTTGAAATAATACACACAGTTCCATTACATATTTACACATACACATAGATTTTGGAATTAAATTCCTAATAGCACAACATTGGACATCTCATAGAAGCCAAAATGTACCCGAGAAGATAAAATGAGAACTAAGGGATTCATTTGCCAGCTATCACCTTGAATTCATCCTTGGGCTAAATTGTGGGATGGTGTAAATTAGTATAGCTCTGTTGAAACCAAGCCAAAGCCTTATCTGTGTTCTAAGATTGGGATCTCCAAGGCTTTAGAGCAGGAGCCACATTACAGATGGAGGGCTTGCCTTTAGAAAATGCCTGTTAGTCTGAAATTCACTTGGGACAGTGGAGCAGGAGAAAGGAAAGGAGGGGGCATTTCTAGCAAAAGGGATCAGCTGTTAGGCTCCAAGGAACAAATAGCTAGCAGCAACAATGAAAATGGAATGAGCAAGGAGGCATCAGATACCCACCCCGTCTTTCCAACATGTGACAGATAGAAACAGGTTAGCCTGCAGCACCACAAAGACTGCTGACAGGATAAAGATGGCGGAAGCTGCGGGAAGATCACAGAGATCAACAACAAAGGGCCTAAGCAGATTCAGACCTCGTGGGCAGAGAACTCTGCAAAGAGATGGGGGTGAAATTCTGCACTTTGGGGTAGGGTGGGGGCCCAAAGGGCTTCTGAACATCGAGATGTGTGCTTTGCAAAAAAAACCCAAACAACTATTTGAGGACCCTTTTGTACAGGATCGTGAGCTGCATCAGCCAAAGAAGGCTGTTGGGAGGGGTGTGCTTGAAAGAATCCCTCACCCTGTGGCCCTAGGCAGGAGGCAATAATATGAAGAGTAAGCTTTGCTTACTCTTCATTTGGGGAATGGGGTCTTGTGTCATCTTTAAGACTGTTGATGGAGTGGGCTGTACCCTAGGCTCAGCATGCTCAAGCTACAACACCTTTGGTGAACACGATTGCACAGAGGGGCAGGAAACTGGAGGAGAACTGAGAGGACAAATGAAGATTGGTAAAGTGCACTTGTGTGTGCCTCAAATTGGGACAAAATGGTTGTGCCCCTAAGGCTGCTGGGATGTGCTGTCTTTCTATAATGGAAAGCATGTTTACTCTGTCTTGGCAGGGTGTGAGATGCAAAAAAACTAACATAGTACTCAGAGTAATAGTGTTGCTGCCCCCTGAGAAATTCCTACATCCTTGTAGTAAATGTGTGTTGCCTCTCCTCTGCTCCTTTCCCCTTAGACTGGGCACCCTCCCCTTAAGTGTGCATTCTGTAGTATCCACTGTATTTCTGACTCCAATGGTCCTCTGTCTCCTGCTTAGAGGCCATTTTTGTTACAGGCTCCCCAGCTGGGGTGGAAAGGAACCCAGGATGCCACCATTGGTATGGTGCTGTGAAAACGACAAGCTATTTGAATCTGAAAGGTGCACAGCAAACAAACAAATGCCTTAGCTCATAATTTGGCTTCACCTGCATAGTAACATAAATACTAGTGATGGGTCCAAAACTGCAAACTTCAGATCCAGATCAGAATTCAACACAAGTCCCAAGGGGGGGGATTTGGTTTCACTAACTTGAGAAAAGGGAGAAGGGAGATCAGTGAATTCCTCCTCCAAGTTGGAGAATGGAGAGAGTCACATTTCAGTCAATTTAACCTTGTCAAAGCAGCTGGATCTGTTGTGAGATTTGGGCCCTTCTCTAGTGTATTGCAAACTCCAGAAAGACTAGAGATTTCAGCAGTAAATCCAGTAGCTCATCCATGAATGATTTGATTACAAAGCATGACCTTTCTTGAAAGAGATCCTCCTATGTATTTCACTTTTCTTCTCTGGGTTTTATGCACAAATATGCCCATATTTACACACCCTCATGCTGCATGCTCTTAAGACCATTCTAGGTATAGCACTGAGTTATGGAGGTTACAGAAAACAATGCAGAAGATAACTGTTGAGATATGTTCCGCTATATACATTTTCTCAGAGCTGTTATGATTTTATGCAAGTTGAACATTTCATCAACTACCTGCTATTAGCAGGCATGCTATTTTCTTTCTCTTTCTCTCTCTTGGCTGTTTTTACATTTTTATATAGTTTATGTATTTATTTTTAGTGATCTGAACATCTTGCATGTTAGAAACTTCTGTGTTTTTAATTCCAACTCCACTACTGACAATTTCTTTTTCTCTTTTTTTACACGACCTTAGGAACATTATTCTATCTCCTCTGGTCATTTCTAAAGTTTAAAAGTGGTTATTAAAGAGCTTACTCTGACAATTACTGAATGTGAACCCTCATTGCTCTGAAAGCTCTCATTCAAAGGCAAGAGTACAATATCCAGGCCATGTGTTGTGTCCATCATTCATCATTATGCACATCACAGGCAATATCAAATGACACTTTCACACCTGAATTCCAAACCCACAACTGTAATGGATGCATTATCTGGATAGTATTTTTCCAGGTTCAAAATATAACAAATATTTATAAGTTCAGTCTGGGGGAATGAAGGAATATCTGAACTATACACACCATTTGGGTAATAATTGCACATTCCCTGCACTGGAAACAGATTGTCTTGGAAGGAGCTGTGTGTTGCAGGTTTAGAAAACCCATGTGCAATTCTAGGGTTCTACCCAACTGAAATCCACTGTTGGGTTGCC